>NC_088405.1:14163185-14338185 GCF_034236695.1 Oncorhynchus nerka
CCTCCAGCGGGGCCTGAGGAGGTCGAGCACTGTCAGGTACAGCCACAGGAAGACCATATGACTTTTCCACATCCTACCTCCTTTTCCTTTCCTCATCTCCTCCCCCATCAGATTGGCAGGCTTTCAATAATGTAGGCTCACCTTCTCCTCCTCCTTTTCTTCCTCTGTCTCCTTCTCCTGCTGGTGGGTGGATGTCTGTTCCCCTGAGAGGTAACACTGATGCTCTTTCAGTGTCTGCTGTCGTAATGCAGGCTAGGCCAGACCGGGCCCATCAGACAGGACAAACAAGATCCCCCCCCACACAGAGACAAACACACACAACCTTCCCATCAGTCCCCGAGCCAAATCTGCCTGATCTTATCCAGTTAACCTTCTGGAGGCACAGCGCATGCACATAAAACCTATTAGAGTGGGAAAGTTGGCTGGCTGCTAAAGTCAGAAATCAGATACAGTGTATTGAAGAGGTGAGAGAGTGAGTGAGTGAGTGAGTGAGTGAGTGAGTGAGTGAGTGAGTGAGTGAGTGAGTGAGTGAGTGAGTGAGTGAGTGAGTGAGAGAGAGAGAGAGAGAGAGAGACAGAGAGAGAGAGAGAGAGAGAGAATGCAGGCTGCTAGACTGACACACAGGGAGAGTAAGAGGTGAGGTGACAGATTAAAGGATGGCAGCGATGACTACTAATCTACAACCCCTGACATTTATTTCAGAGGACAGTGACAGTGAAGACAGAGTAGAAGGGCTCTGGGGCCAGTCATTTAAAACATATGGGGACATCCACTTCTGCACTGCAAGTCATAGCTGCTCTATGTCGCCTGTCTTCCTGTATTTAAAATAATGACAGAAATCTGCCAGTCATTTTTAATTTGATTCCTAAAGAAACTATACAATCTGTTCACGATGTGGGATTCCACTGAGATGTGATAACTGATTTGACCCCTAACTATGAACTATTTTTCAACATTGCATCAAAACCATTACTGAATATGCAGTATACCACCACCAACATATAACAGTATATATTTAAGCAATAAGGCACAAGGGGGTGTGGTATATGGCCAATAAACCCCGGCTAAGGACAGTTCTTAGGCACGACGCATCACGGCCTGGACACAGCCCTTAGCCGTGGTATATTGGCCATATACCACAAACCCCCGAGGTGCCTTATTGCTATTATAAGCTGGTTACCAACGTAATTACAGCAGTAAAAATAAATGTTTTGTCATACCTGTGGTATATGGTCTGATATACCACGGCTGTCAGCCAATCAGCATTCAGGGCTCTAACCACCCAGTTTCTAAGTGCTTTTATAACTCTCTGACTGTTCCTAATAATAACTGTTCTGTTCAGCTCCAGTAAAAATGTTCTGTTCAGTATCTCTCTGACTGTTTTGTCATACCTGTTCTGTTCAGTATCTCTCTGGTCTGATCTCCACTACCTCATATCAATGTTCTGTTCAGTATCTCTCTGACTGTTCCTAATAATAACTGTAGGTCTCCATTACCTCATATCAATGTTCTGTTCAGTATCTCTCTGACTGTTCCTAATAATAACTGTAGGTCTCCACTACCTCATATCAATGTTCTGTTCAGTATCTCTCTGACTGTTCCTAATAATAACTGTAGGTCTCCATTACCTCATATCAATGTTCTGTTCAGTATCTCTCTGACTGTTCCTAATAATATCTGTGTCACGCCTTGGTCAATATATTTTGTGTTTTCGTTATATGTTTGGGTAGGCCAGGGTGTGACATGGGTTTATATGTTGTTGTCGTATTGGGGTTTGTAATATTTGGGATCGCGGCTGATTAGGGGTGTGGTAAATTTGGGATCGATTGGCTGCCTGAGGCGATTCCCAATCAGTCAGGTGATTCTTGTTGTCTTGGATTGGGAACCGTATTTAGGCAGCCTCAGTTTCGCTTTGTATTTCGTGGGTGTTTGTTCCTGTCTCTGTGTTGTAGTCACCAGATAGGCTGTAATTAGTTTCACGTTCCGTTCTGTTGTTTTTGTATTTAGTTCAGTTATTTTCATGTACCACGATTCTTTCATTAAAGTCATGAGTAACCTACACGCTGCATTTCGGTCCGACTCTCTTTCCACAAACGAAGAACGCCGTTACAGAAACACCCACCACTCACGGACCGAGCAGCGTGTAAACTGGCAGGAGCTAAAGGACGACGTTATGGACAGCAGAAGCATGGAGTATACGACGTGGGAGGAAATCGACAGGTGGGCGGCCGACCCGGAGAGAGTGTTACGTCCACCTCCTGTGTTGTGTTACGTCCACCTCCTGTGTTGTGTTACGTCCACCTCCTGTGTTGTGTTACGTCCACCTCCTGTGTTGTGTTACGTCCACCTCCTGTGTTGTGTTACGTCCACCTCCTATGATATGTTACGTCCACTTCGCTTCAGCAGTGCGAAGAGGGCTACAGGCTAATGGAGTCAAAAAGGAAAACACGGCGACGCAGAGCGAAAACCGAAAGTAACGGGGGAGAGCGCAGAGAGAGAGTAGCTGAGTCAGGAGTCAGACCTGAGCCTACTCTCCCTGTTAATCGTGAAGAGCAGTTGCAGTGGGAGAGGCTGCACCACTTGGAGATTTGGACATGGGAGGAGGAATTAGACGGTAAAGGACCCTGGGCGCAGCCGGGAGAATATCGCCGTCCCAAGGAAGAAATAGAAGCGGCTAAAGCGGAGAGGCGCAGGTATGAGGAGGCAGCACGGCGACGCGGTTGGAAGCCGGAAAAGCAGCTCGAAAAAATTATTGGGGGGGGGCTAGAAGGGAGAATAGTTATGCCAGGTAGGAAACCTGCGCATACTCCCTGTGCTCACCGTTGGGCTAGAGAGACCGGGCAGGCACCGTGTTATGCTATGAAGCGCACGGTGTTTCCAGTGCGGGTGCAGAGCCAGGTGCGGCACATACCAGCCCTTCCTATTGGCCGGGCTAGAGTGGGCATCGAGCCAGGTAAGCTTGGGCAGGCTCGGTGCTCAAGAGCTCCAGTGCGCCTGCACGGTACGGTCTATCCAGAGCCACCTCCACACACCAGTCCTCCGGTAGCAGCTCCCCGCACCAGGCTTCCTGTGCGTGTCCTCGATCCAATACCACCAGTTCCAGCACCACGCACCAGGCCTTCAGTGCGCCTCGCCTGTTCTACACAGCCAGAGCCTTCCTTCCCTTCTACGCTGTCGGAGTCTCCCGCCTGTTCAGCGCAGCCAGAGCCTGTCTCCTCTCCTGCGCTGCCGGAGCCTCCTGCCTGTTCAGCACAGCCAGAGCCTTCCTTCCCTCCTGCGCTGCCGGAGTCTCCCGCCTGTTTAGCGCAGCCAGAACCTGTCTCCTCTCCTGCGCTGCCGGAGCCTCCTGCCTGTTCAGCGCAGCCAGAGCCTGTCTCCTCTCCTGCACTGTTGGAGTCTCCCGCCTGTCCAGCGCAGCCAGAGCCTGTCTCCTCTCCTGCGCTGTTGGAGTCTCCCGCCTGTTCAGCGCAGCCAGAGCCTGTCTCCTCTCCTGCGCTGCCGGAGCCTCCTGCCTGTTTGGAGCAGCCTGAGCTGCCAGTCTGCAGAGAGCTGTCAGTCTGCCAAGTGCTGTCAGTCTGCATGAAGCAGCCTGAGCTGCCAGTCTGCAGAGAGCTGTCAGCCTGCATGGAGCAGTCAGAGCTGTCAGTCTGCATGAAGCAGCCAGAGCTATCAGTCTGTAAGAAGCAGCCAGAGCTGTCAGTCTGCATAGAGCAGCTAGATCCGCCAGTCAGCCATGATCTTCTAGATCTGCTAGACAACCAGTCTCTTCCAGATCTGCCAGACAACCAGTCTCTTCCAGATCTGCCAGACAACCAGTCTCTTCCAGATCTGCCAGACAACCAGTCTCTTCCAGATCTGCCCGACAACCAGTCTCTTCCAGATCTGCCCGACAACCAGTCTCTTCCAGATCTGCCCGACAACCAGTCTCTTCCAGATCTGCCCGACAACCAGTCTCTTCCAGATCTGCCCGACAACCAGTCTCTTCCAGATCTGCCCGACAACCAGTCTCTTCCAGATCTGCCAGACAACCAGAATCTTCCAGATCTGCCAGACAACCAGAATCTTCCAGATCTGCTTGTCAACCTGAATCTTCCAGTTCCGCCAGCCAGCCAGGATTTACCGGAGCATACTACCTGCCTGAGCATCATCTCAGTACTGGGCTGCCTCTCAGTACTGGGATTCCTCTCAGTACTGGGCTGCCTCTCAGTACTGGGCTGCCTCTCAGTACTGGGCTGCCTCTCAGTACTGGGATTCCTCTCAGTACTGGGTTTCCTCTCAGTACCGGGTTTCCCCTCAGTCCCGGGCTGCCCCTCAGTCCCGGGCTGCCTCTGTCCCGAGCTGCCCCTCTGTCCCGAGCTGCCCCTCTGTCCCGAGCTGCCCCTCTGTCCCGAGCTGCTCCTCAGTCCAGTGGGGATCTGGGTGAGGACTATTAGGCCATGGTCGGCGGAGAGGGTGGATTACCCCAGGACGCGAAGGGGAGGAACTATTACATTAATGGAGTGGGGTCCACGTCCCGAGCCGGAGCCGCCACCATGGACAGACGCCCACCCGGACCCTCCCTATGGTTTTGAGGTGCGTCCGGGAGTCCGCACCTTAGGGGGGTTCTGTCACGCCTTGGTCAATATATTTTGTGTTTTCGTTATATGTTTGGGTAGGCCAGGGTGTGACATGGGTTTATATGTTGTTGTCGTATTGGGGTTTGTAATATTTGGGATCGCGGCTGATTAGGGGTGTGGTAAAGGATTGGCTGCCTGAGGCGATTCCCAATCAGTCAGGTGATTCTTGTTGTCTATGGATAGAATACTGTATGAAGTGTAAACCTAACTTCTTTCATTTCACATGTGCGTTCTGTTCATTCTGTTCGTTCTGTCCAACCTAATGTGGGTTTGTTAATGGAAGGTCAAAAACAAAGCAAAGATGGCAGAACCAGATGGAATACATCTTAATAAGCCTTGTTTACACCTTGCACGAGCATGTAGGTTTCGTGATCTGATCAATATGATACAATCACTATCTGATCAAGGTTTGTCGCATCTACACATGGTTTTAAAATGTCTCTGATCCATCCACAGTGTCTGCAATGTAAACAGGTATACTTGTATGTAAATTATTTCACAAATAGTTTTTCAAAACAAGATACATGCATTTGTTTTAAGACATGTTGTACCATAAGTCAATCATGCCACCTGTCAATGATTTCAGATCTGTCTACACTTGTAAGATATCCAGACACAATGCACCCCGACTACCTCTGGAATTGGTCAGGAAAATTTGATCACAATAAGATCACAATGATTCTTTATAATGTCTACACCTGTCAAAAGATTTGGGCACAATCAGAATGTGGAAAAGATCAGGACAAAGGACACATGGGGCGGCAGGGTAGCCTAGTGGTTAGAGTGTAGAGGCGGCAGGGTAGCCTAGTGGTTAGAGTGTAGAGGCGGCAGGGTAGCCTAGTGGTTAGAGTGTTGGACTAGTAACCCGGAAGGTTGCAAGTTCAAACTCCTGAGCTGACAAGGTACAAATCTGTCGTTTTGCCCCTGAACAGGCAGAACGACACACTGTTTCTTAGGCCGTCATTGAAAATAAGAATTTGTTCTTAACCGACTTGCCTGGTTAAATAAAGCATGTTAGCACAAGGGCTTCTGAGGAGAACCTGTTGGTTTAGAGAGCATCTGACAAAGGCATGACCACCAGATAGACTTGACACGTTCTCTGAAGCAGTACGAACATATTTCCTCTTTTATTTACATTCCTTGTTCAAATGTTAACATTTTATAACGCTATAACGCTTGATCAAGTTGGCATTTTTTTTCTCATTAAAATAAATTGGCACAAGTAAAACATATGTAGACAAAAGTTTATTTACACCATACAACATTATTCATTTTTAAATATTTTATACAGGGCTGCAGATGAGAGAGTTTTAGCCGAGATTCTTCAAGCAAGATTCTGCAGTATTAAAGTTTGTGAAATATATTATTCATATAAAAGTGAGTATTACCTTTATTGCATTTAAAGCAATGAAGAATGTAGCTTTGACAAACATTCATTTTTATATGACAGAAAATCCTCTTTGCCTGCCACTCTCGCTCATATATATTTTATATTATAAAGTAAAAAGTATAGTAATGGCCAAACAGACTTGTTATAAACTTTTAAAAACCTGCATAAATATATACATTGTGCTTCCAGGGTCCAGTTTTGTGAAATATAAAACTGGACCCAACGAAGCTGGGATTGACATTGTATTA
The DNA here is from genome assembly GCF_034236695.1 of Oncorhynchus nerka. Taxonomy (NCBI): domain Eukaryota; kingdom Metazoa; phylum Chordata; class Actinopteri; order Salmoniformes; family Salmonidae; genus Oncorhynchus; species Oncorhynchus nerka. The sequence goes on from NC_088405.1 coordinate 14,169,440, forward strand.
TGTCTTCATTTAGCTTTTGAGGTGTATTCATCTAGAAAGATGTTCACCTTTTTGAAACCAATTCTTCTTACCATGGGTACTGTGAAACACATGATGGTAAATATTGTACACCCACCTGGCTGGCCCGCTGCACTAAGTACACTAGTGAGAATACAAAAAGTAACACTGATGATTTTTGTTGTATTTTTTGTTGTATTTTTTCCTCCTGTCCTCTGTGTTTTCCTCTTAAATGGTATTGGCACATCATGTCCTTGTCATCCTCCTTTAGAATCCAGATATGTACTAGGCCAAGGCTGTTAGGACAGTCTGTCCATTTTTTCAGTGCAAAATACATCCTTTCCCCTTTCCTCCATGTCCTGGTTATCATTTTTCTCCTGGTTTTCCTCTTCCTGGTTTTTACTTCCTGGAAGTCTCCTTCCTGGAGTGCATCCAAAATGTCACCCTATTCCTATATAGTGCACTACTTTTGACCAGAGCCCTATGAGTCCTGTTCAAAAGAGCCCTTTGGGTACTGGTGAAAATAAGGCCTATAGGACCTGGTCATAAGTAGTGCACTTCATTGGGAAAAGGGTGCCATTTTGGACTCATTTCCTGGTTTGTTTAGATCAGATCAGACCTCTGTCTGGAAGTCTCCTTCCTGTACGTCTAAGGGGAGATTGACACACTTCTCCCACTCTGCTGCAGTCATCTCCAGAGAGTCCTTGGGGTCAGGGTCTAGTGCATTCATACTGGCGTAGTTCTGGTACTCACAGGCTGGGTTGTAGCTCTCCCAGGGGTTCTTGTTGGCCATGGCCTTGTCCTTGGGAGGACAGGGACGGGGACAGGTTAGCAGCAGATATGGACAGGAACATAGCAGGACATAGCAGATAGCATGCCTTACAGTCACTAAACATGGTTCACTATAAATTGTTACTATATGTTATACCACATATACTTTATATGTAATATATAGGATATGGTCAGGGATATATACATACAGGGATATGTGAGGGTTATTACTTAGAAGGGAGCATGCCTCACTGTCACTGGTTACAGTTCTTCTTCTTAAACATTGGGTAACATTGGTTAATAAGAACTTTAATGAATAAGCATGAATAAACTGTTTATAAATACATTTGAATTTCATCACTTTAAAACATTTATAAACATTAATATGAAAGTTATAATGGATTATCCGTGAAAATTATTATAAAGTGTAGCAAAACAATGGATTATGCAGAGACTTTGAATCATGCTGTACTGCCTCTATGCATTGATCACCTCAACTAATGTTCTGGTAGAGCATATTAATGGTGTAATGGTTCTATGAGAAGTGTAAGTAACAAAAGGTAATGATAAGTATCCCAAATGTGAATAATATGGTTAGATTATATCATGGAAGAAATCAAATGAATAGTGCGTTCCCTTCCAGCTGAATAACGGTGAAGAGGGACTAGAGGACGAGCTTCCACTGTGTCTGGCTGTGTGCCGTTCTGTTCCCATAATCTGGATGTACTCTCACTGACACTCACAAAGAGACTAGTACGGAGTCAAATAGGACAGCGAGCTATCGGAGCTGTTACTATGCAGTCAGGGAACACACAATGGTCACTAATGTTGTCTGTAGCTCTGGAGCCTGCCAGCTATTCAGCCAGCCTAGCCAGCACTGCAGTACATTTAATCAGCCAGCCCAGCCAGCACTGCAGTACATTTAATCAGCCAGTCCAGCCCATTCAGCACTGCAGTACATTTAATCAGCCAGTCCAGCCCACTCAGCACTGCTGTACATTTAATCAGCCAGCCCAGCCAGCACTGCAGTATATTTAATCAGCCAGCCTAGCCAGCACTGCAGTACATTTAATCAGCCAGCCCAGCCAGCACTGCAGTATATTTAATCAGCCAGCCCAGCCAACACTGCAGTACATTTAATCAGCCAGCCCAGCCAGCACTGCAGTACATTTAATCAGCCAGTCCAGCCCAGCCAGCACTGCAGTACATTTAATCAGCCAGCCTAGCCATCACTGCAGTACATTTAATCAGCCAGCCCAGCCAGCACTGCAGTACATTTAATCTGCCAGCCCAGCCAGCACTGCAGTACATTTAATCAGCCAACCAAACCAGCACTGCAGTACATTTAATCAGCCAGCCTAGCCATCACTGCAGTACATTTAATCAGCCAACCAAGCCAGCACTGCAGTACATTTAATCAGCCAACCAAACCAGCACTGCAGTACATTTAATCAGCCAGCCTAGCCATCACTGCAGTACATTTAATCAGCCAACCAAGCCAGCACTGCAGTACATTTAATCAGCCAGTCCAGCCCATTCAGCACTGCAGTACATTTAATCAGCCAGTCCAGCCCACTCAGCACTGCAGTACATTTAATCAGCCAGCCCAGCCAGCACTGCAGTACATTTAATCAGCCAGCCCAGCCAGCACTGCAGTATATTTAATCAGCCAGCCCAGCCAACACTGCAGTACAATTAATCAGCCAGCCCAGCCAGCACTGCAGTACATTTAATCAGCCAGCCCAGCCAGCACTGCAGTATATTTAATCAGCCAGCCCAGCCAGCACTGCAGTACATTTAATCAGCCACCCCAGCCAGCACTGCAGTACATTTAATCAGCCAGCCCAGCCAGCACTGCAGTACATTTAATCAGCCAGTCCAGCCCAGCTAGCACTGCAGTACATTTAATCAGCCAGCCCAGCCAGCACTGCAGTGTATTTGTTCAGCCTGCCCAGCCAGCACTGCAGTACATTTAATCTGCCAGCCCAGTCAGCACTGCAGTACATTTATTCAACTAGACCAGCCAGCACTGCAGTACATTTATTCAACTAGACCAGCCAGCACTGCAGTACATTTATTCAACTAGACCAGCCAGCACTGCAGTACATTTATTCAGCCAGCCCAGCAAATACTGCAGTACATTTATTCCAGAAGAAAAAAAAAGAAAAACAAAGGGATGTAGTTTTCTATATAAATGTCCTTGTGGTGGTTACTAAGCAACAAGCAGAGAATTACACTGTGCAGTGGGGCTGATTGAAATGTGAGAGAAGAGAGAGAAGATTACATGACATGGCAGGCCGAGGGGCTAACTGCCTGCCTGCCTACTTGCATGCCGCAGAGCTGACACTATTCTTACACAACAATAGGCCTGAGTGTGTTTTGGTCAACAGGCCAATTTCCCAGGATACAGTGCAGAAAGCAATGCAGAAAGCATTCACTCAGTAGTGATCAATCATGAATGACCATGTCTGGTCTCTTGAATGATACACATCTGGATTTGAATGGATGAACTCTAATTCAGATGGACTACCACGACAGACAACCATCTCACAGCGGCTCTCTTCAATACATCTATGGTACATAGTCTTAACTTTGCCCCCCCCAATTTGCTGGGTGGTGGTAAAGAGAGCCAAGCAGGATCCTTTTCTCGATTCTTTGCATCCTTGTCCGAGTAGAGGGACCTTGGACCTTCTCCTTTAATATGGTTGAGAAGTAGGAGAGGAGTGAATCTGCAGACTGCCTAAATTAGATAATGCCTACCCTCTCTCAGACAGGGTCTCTCAACTAGAGACTAGTCGTCGTCGTCGTCGTCCCCCCTCACCAGTAGCAGCTGGCAGGCCTGCTAGGTATAGGGCCATGTCACTGAACCCCCTCACTAGAAGCAGCTGGCAGGCCTGTTAGGTATAGGGCCATGTCACTGAACCCCCTCACCAGTAGCAGCTGGCAGGCCTGTAAGGTATAGGGCCATGTCACTGACCCCCCTCACTAGAAGCAGCTGGCAGGCCTGCTAGGTATAGGGCCATGTCACTGACCCCCCTCACTAGAAGCAGCTGGCAGGCCTGTTAGGTATAGGGCCATGTCACTGACCCCCCTCACTAGAAGCAGCTGGCAGGCCTGCTAGGTATAGGGCCATGTCACTGACCCCCCTCACTAGAAGCAGCTGGCAGGCCTGTTAGGTATAGGGCCATGTCACTGAACACCCTCACCAGTAGCAGCTGGCAGGCCTGTTAGGTATAGGGCCATGTCACTGAACCCCCTCACCAGTAGCAGCTGGCAGGCCTGTTAGGTATAGGGCCATGTCACTGACCCCCCTCACTAGAAGCAGCTGGCAGGCCTGCTAGGTATAGGACCATGTCACTGAACCCCCTCACCAGTAGCACTGAGGCCTGTTACCATGTCACTGAACCCCCTCACCAGTAGCAGCTGGCAGGCCTGTTAGGTATAGGGCCATGTCACTGAACCCCCTCACCAGTAGCAGCTGGCAGGCCTGTTAGGTATAGGGCCATGTCACTGAACCCCCTCACCAGTAGCAGCTGGCAGGCCTGTTAGGTATAGGGCCATGTCACTGAACCCCCTCACTAGAAGCAGCTGGCAGGCCTGCTAGGTATAGGGCCATGTCACTGACCCCCTCACTAGAAGCAGCTGGCAGGCCTGTTAGGTATAGGGCCATGTCACTGACCCCCCTCACTAGAAGCAGCTGGCAGGCCTGTTAGGTATAGGGCCATGTCACTGACCCCCCTCACTAGAAGCAGCTGGCAGGCCTGTTAGGTATAGCCTGTTAGGTATAGGGCCATGTCACTGAACCCCCTCACTAGAAGCAGCTGGCAGGCCTGTTAGGTATAGGGCCATGTCACTGACCCCCCTCACCAGTAGCAGCTGGCAGGCCTGTTAGGTATAGGGCCATGTCACTGAACCCCCTCACCAGTAGCAGCTGGCAGGCCTGTTAGGTATAGGGCCATGTCACTGAACCCCCTCACCAGTAGCAGCTGACAGGCCTGTTAGGTATAGGACCATGTCACTGAACCCCCTCACCAGTAGCAGCTGGCAGGCCTGTTAGGTATAGGGCCATGTCACTGACCCCCCTCACCAGTAGCAGCTGGCAGGCCTGTTAGGTATAGGGCCATGTCACTGAACCCCCTCACCAGAAGCAGCTGGCAGGCCTGTTAGGTATAGGGCCATGTCACTGACCCCCCTCACCAGTAGGCAGCCATGGCCCTGTTAGGTATAGGGCCATGTCACTGACCCCCTCACCAGTAGCAGCTGGCAGGCCTGTTAGGTATAGGGCCATGTCACTGACCCCCTCACCAGTAGCAGCTGGCAGGCCTGTTAGGTATAGGGCCATGTCACTGACCCCCTCACCAGTAGCAGCTGGCAGGCCTGTTAGGTATAGGGCCATGTCACTGACCCCCTCACCAGTAGCAGCTGGCAGGCCTGTTAGGTATAGGGCCATGTCACTGAACCCCTCACCAGTAGCAGCTGGCAGGCCTGTTAGGTATAGGGCCATGTCACTGAACCCCCTCACCAGTAGCAGCTGGCAGGCCTGTTAGGTATAGGGCCATGTCACTGAACCCCCTCACCAGTAGCAGCTGGCAGGCCTGTTAGGTATAGGGCCATGTCACTGAACCCCCTCACCAGTAGCAGCTGGCAGGCCTGTTAGGTATAGGGCCATGTCACTGAACCCCTCACCAGTAGCAGCTGGCAGGCCTGTTAGGTATAGGGCCATGTCACTGAACACCCTCACCAGTAGCAGCTGGCAGGCCTGTTAGGTATAGGGCCATGTCACTGAACACCCTCACCAGTAGCAGCTGGCAGGCCTGTTAGGTATAGGGCCATGTCACTGAACACCCTCACCAGTAGCAGCTGGCAGGCCTGTTAGGTATAGGGCCATGTCACTGAACCAATCACCCCACCTGGATCTTCTCCAGCTCTGTAATTGGTCTACAACAGACGACCACTGACCAATCATCTCCCTCTGCCCTTCACCATTTCCTGTTACTGCTGATTTCCTGTTCCTGGTATTATTACTCACCATGCTGCCCATATTTGGTATGTCTTGAAATCGATCCAGGGTTTGAAATTTCTGATTCAGTTCTTGGAACAGCTCCATGTGTCTTTTCCTGGTGTGCATGACTTTCTGCAATGGCAAGGGGTTGGTTTTTGGTTTGTAAATGAAAGCCAATAATAGGATGGAGATTATAATGTAATGTATTGTCCTCTCCAACCAGTACACCTTTCTGAATAGCATTTCATCTGCCACTGGTATTACAGCAAGCCTGAGACATATTAAAGGGGACAATGTCTTTTAAGGATTGTTTTGCATATAATGTAAGCCAGTTGAGTAAAAACATATAATTTATGGCCAATTTTATTATCAAATCTACCTTTTGCATTTATGCAGAATAGTCAGATGACACAAATTTGATGGAGAAATGGAATAAACCCACAAAAGTGGTGTGAGACATTTGTGTCTTGGGCTGTCAGCCAATGTCATATTTTCCATAGAAAAAGTGCAGAAGTCAGGTGTGAAATGTGCATGTGACCTCATAAAGGGTAACAGTTTTCAAATCAACTCATAGCCGATGGATGTATGTAGGAGATGGAGGGGAACAACATGAGCAGAGGAGATTTGCTGGCGGCCCTGTACGGCTTTAGATTGACAGCGTTGCTTTTACCTTAACTACGCCACACATCAATACATCTGTTTTGTGTCAAAACCATGTTACTCCAATAAGCTTAAGTGCTACACAAGGTAGTAGTAAAATGAAAGGGTAGGGCAAACACAAATGCTCAGTGTAACAACAGTAGTAAAATAAAGGGTAGGGCAAACACAAATGCTCAGTGTAACAACAGTAGTAAATTAAAGGGTAGGGCAAACACAAATGCTCAGTGTAACAACAGTAGTAAATTAAAGGGTAGGGCAAACACAAATGCTCAGTGTAACAACAGTAGTAAATTAAAGGGTAGGGCGAACACAAATGCTCAGTGTAACAACAAAAGCCTGAAGCATGCACTTTACCAACCAGTAAATTGACTTACTTCAAAGTCCAGATCTTGGTAACGCGATTTTCTTCTCTGAAGACAAAACAAACATATTGCGGATAATTAGACAGTCTGTTAACATGAGGGGTCATTAACTTCTGAATACTATAGAAATTATAATTATATTAATGAACACTAAATAACATTCTAACCATGACAAAATAAGCCCGTTTTAGTTTACGGCAACAACGTGACGATCTTCTCACTTGAACACAGCTACACATTCATTCTGTATTTACCTCTGCCACAATTTCTCAGTGGAACATAACAACAAACAAAACCTTCATTTACTTCAATCAACACTTCAACAGTCTTCTCCACTCCAGCCTACCTCTAAGGTTAAACCAACACTTCAACAGTCTTCTCCACTCCAGCCTACCTCTAAGGTTATATCAACACTTCAACAGTCTTCTCCACTCCAGCCTACCTCTAAGGTTAAATCAACACTTCAACAGTCTTCTCCACTCCAGCCTACCTCTAAGGTTAAACCAACACTTCAACAGTCTTCTCCACTCCAGCCTACCTCTAAGGTTAAACCAACACTTCAACAGTCTTCTCCACTCCAGCCTACCTCTAAGGTTAAACCAACACTTCAACAGTCTTCTCCACTCCAGCCTACCTCTAAGGTTAAATCAACACTTCAACAGTCTTCTCCACTCCAGTCTACCTCTAAGGTTAAATCAACACTTCAACAGTCTTCTCCACTCCAGCCTACCTCTAAGGTTAAATCAACACTTCAACAGTCTTCTCCACTCCAGCCTACCTCTAAGGTTAAATCAACACTTCAACAGTCTTCTCCACTCCAGCCTACCTCTAAGGTTAAATCAACACTTCAACAGTCTTCTCCACTCCAGCCTACCTCTAAGGTTAAACCAACACTTCAACAGTCTTCTCCACTCCAGCCTACCTCTAAGGTTAAATCAACACTTCAACAGTCTTCTCCACTCCAGCCTACCTCTAAGGTTAAACCAACACTTCAACAGTCTTCTCCACTCCAGCCTACCTCTAAGGTTAAATCAACACTTCAACAGTCTTCTCCACTCCAGCCTACCTCTAAGGTTAAATCAACACTTCAACAGTCTTCTCCACTCCAGCCTACCTCTAAGGTTAAATCAACACTTCAACAGTCTTCTCCACTCCAGCCTACCTCTAAGGTTAAATCAACACTTCAACAGCCTTCTCCACTCCAGCCTACCTCTAAGGTTAAACCAACACTTCAACAGTCTTCTCCACTCCAGCCTACCTCTAAGGTTAAACCAACACTTCAACAGTCTTCTCCACTCCAGCCTACCTCTAAGGTTAAACCAACACTTCAACAGTCTTCTCCACTCCAGCCTACCTCTAAGGTTAAATCAACACTTCAACAGTCTTCTCCACTCCAGCCTACCTCTAAGGTTAAACCAACACTTCAACAGTCTTCTCCACTCCAGCCTACCTCTAAGGTTAAATCAACACTTCAACAGTCTTCTCCACTCCAGCCTACCTCTAAGGTTAAATCAACACTTCAACAGTCTTCTCCACTCCAGCCTACCTCTAAGGTTAAATCAACACTTCAACAGTCTTCTCCACTCCAGCCTACCTCTAAGGTTAAACCAACACTTCAACAGCCTTCTCCACTCCAGCCTACCTCTAAGGTTAAACCAACACTTCAACAGTCTTCTCCACTCCAGCCTACCTCTAAGGTTAAATCAACACTTCAACAGTCTTCTCCACTCCAGCCTACCTCTAAGGTTAAACCAACACTTCAACAGTCTTCTCCACTCCAGCCTACCTCTAAGGTTAAATCAACACTTCAACAGTCTTCTCCACTCCAGCCTACCTCTAAGGTTAAATCAACACTTCAACAGTCTTCTCCACTCCAGCCTACCTCTAAGGTTAAACCAACACTTCAACAGCCTTCTCCACTCCAGCCTACCTCTAAGGTTAAACCAACACTTCAACAGTCTTCTCCACTCCAGCCTACCTCTAAGGTTAAACCAACACTTCAACAGTCTTCTCCACTCCAGCCTACCTCTAAGGTTAAACCAACACTTCAACAGCCTTCTCCACTCCAGCCTACCTCTAAGGTTAAACCAACACTTCAACAGTCTTCTCCACTCCAGCCTACCTCTAAGGTTAAATCAACACTTCAACAGTCTTCTCCACTCCAGCCTACCTCTAAGGTTAAACCAACACTTCAACAGTCTTCTCCACTCCAGCCTACCTCTAAGGTTAAATCAACACTTCAACAGCCTTCTCCACTCCAGCCTACCTCTAAGGTTAAACCAACACTTCAACAGTCTTCTCCACTCCAGCCTACCTCTAAGGTTAAATCAACACTTCAACAGTCTTCTCCACTCCAGCCTACCTCTAAGGTCAAACCAACACTTCAACAGTCTTCTCCACTCCAGCCTACCTCTAAGGTTAAATCAACACTTCAACAGTCTTCTCCACTCCAGCCTACCTCTAAGGTCAAACCAACACTTCAACAGTCTTCTCCACTCCAGCCTACCTCTAAGGTTAAACCAACACTTCAACAGCCTTCTCCACTCCAGCCTACCTCTAAGGTTAAATCAACACTTCAACATTCTTCTCCACTCCAGCCTACCTCTAAGGTTAAATCAACACTTCAACAGCCTTCTCCACTCCAGCCTACCTCTAAGGTTAAACCAACACTTCAACAGTCTTCTCCACTCCAGCCTACCTCTAAGGTTAAACCAACACTTCAACAGTCTTCTCCATTCCAGCCTACCTCTAAGGTTAAACCAACACTTCAACAGCCTTCTCCACTCCATCCTACCTCTAAGGTTAAACCCACACTTCAACAGTCTTCTCCACTCCAGCCTACCTATAAGGTTAAATCAACACTTCAACAGCCTTCTCCACTCCAGCCTACCTCTAAGGTTAAACCAACACTTCAACAGCCTTCTCCACTCCAGCCTACCTCTAATGTTAAACCCACACTTCAACAGTCTTCTCCACTCCAGCCTACCTCTAAGGTTAAATCAACACTTCAACAGCCTTCTCCACTCCAGCCTACCTCTAAGGTTAAACCAACACTTCAACAGTCTTCTCCACTCCAGCCTACCTCTAAGGTTAAATCAACACTTCAACAATCTTCTCCACTCCAGCCTACCTCTAAGGTTAAATCAACACTTCAACAGCCTTCTCCACTCCAGCCTACCTCCAAGGTTAAACCAACACTTCAACAGTCTTCTCCACTCCAGCCTACCTCTAAGGTTAAATCAACACTTCAACAGTCTTCTCCACTCCAGCCTACCTCTAAGGTTAAATCAACACTTCAACAGCCTTCTCCACTCCAGCCTACCTCTAAGGTTAAACCAACACTTCAACAGTCTTCTCCACTCCAGCCTACCTCTAAGGTTAAATCAACACTTCAACAGTCTTCTCCACTCCAGCCTATCTCTAAGGTTAAATCAACACTTCAACAGCCTTCTCCACTCCAGCCTACCTCTAAGGTTAAATCAACACTTCAATAGTCTTCTCCACTCCAGCCTACCTCTAAGGTTAAATCAACACTTCAACAGTCTTCTCCACTCCAGCCTACCTCTAAGGTTAAATCAACACTTCAACAGTCTTCTCCACTCCAGCCTACCTCTAAGGTTAAACCAACACTTCAACAGCCTTCTCCACTCCAGTCTACCTCTAAGGTCAAACCAACACTTAAACAGTCTTCTCTTCTCCAGCCTACCTCTAAGGAGCTCATGGATATGGTGGATCCCGTCTCGCTCCTCGACAGCCCTCCAGTCTCTTCCATCTCAGCCAGGAAGTTCTTGACAGCGGTTCGGGGTTCAAAGGGCAGGTTCTGCTGCATGTGTTCCTGTCCTCCTCCTGACCCATACTGCTGCTGTAGGTTCTGATCCATGTTCACCCCCATGTTCATGTGCTCCATGACCCCAATCCCGCCCATCCCCGTCGGGCTCATGAAGTCTGGTGCCATCTTGTAGTGTTGCATCATCCTATCATGGGGCAGCGTATCTCCCATGCCCAGGCCCATGTTCATCTTGGTGGAGCTATCGTCCTTCAGTAGAGTGGGAAGTGTGTTACAGTTCCCAGATCCTGCTGCCGCCGCCGAAGCTCGTGGCATCACGATGTAGTCTGTCTCCATCATCTGGCTTTGAGGTGAATGTCCGCCCATACCACCCATACCGCCCATGCTGCCCATGTCGTGGCCACTGCCCATCCCGCCATGCCCGTGCCCGCCCATATCCTGGTCGGACTGACGGAGAGCATCATCGGTGCACAGGTAGACGGTGCGGCGCATGTCGGACACGCTGTCGCCCAGGCAGCCCTCACCCATGTCTCCCATGGGGCCCATGTGCATGCCGGGCTGCTGGATCATCACCTTGGAGATGATGTTGCCGGGTAAGGTGGAGTAGTTGAGCCCCTCGGGACCCTTCTCATCCTCCTCGTCATTCAGAGAGATGCGGGATAGGGTGCCGGTGATGGTCGCTGCGCGGCAAGAGCCCATGTCTTTGTGGAGAGCTGTGGAGAGGAGAGAAAGGGGAGTTAGTGGGGAATGAATGCACCATTCTGACAGACATGGGAGTTAGTGAGGAATGAATGCACCATTCTGACAGACAGGATAGTTAGTGGAATGAATGCACAATACTGACAGACATGGGAGTTAGTGGGGAATGAATGCACCATTCTGACAGACATGGGAGTTAGTGGGGAATGAATGCACCATACTGACAGACATGGGAGTTAGTGGGGAATGAATGCACCATTCTGACAGACATAGGAGTTAGTGGGGAATGAATGCACCATACTGACAGACATGGGAGTTAGTGGGGAATGAATGCACCATTCTGACAGACATGGGAGTTAGTGGGGAATGAATGCAACATACTGACAGACAGGGGAGTTAGTGGGGAATGAATGCACCATACTGACAGACATGGGAGTTAGTGGGGAATGAATGCAACATACTGACAGACAGGGGAGTTAGTGGGGAATGAATGCACCATACTGACAGACATGGGAGTTAGTGGGGAATGAATGCACCATACTGACAGACAGGGGAGTTAGTGGGGAATGAATGCACCATACTGAGAACTGTATGATCTGTTTATTTCATATTGTATATTGTATGCTTATTTTAAATCATTCCAATTTCAGACCATTGTTGCATTTCCTTTTGATGAATATATGTAAAAACAAAGAATTTAAATAATAATGCCAGGACACTTCGCACAAATTGAAACAATGAACCGAATGTGCCCATTTTACAGTGTAATGACTATTTCCTCATACAGCTGGGAAGAAATAGACCAAACTTGACTACCGATCTCTTCAAATAGGACGCAGGGACACTACTTCAGCAGAGCCACTATAGAGAATTAGATGTTCCTGATATAACTAAGTACAGAGCCGACAAGCCTCTGAGGAGGACTTTCCTCAAATTCCACCTGAAATCCTGGATACCTGAGACACCTTTTTATCTTATTACGGTTTGGTTCACCTTGGAAAACCCTCAAAACCCGAGACACATAACCAGGAGAGGCTAGCTTTTTGTTCAAAAGCTCCCTTGTCAGAAGTCAGAAATACCCTCTGTTTGGGGACAGAACAGCCTGTACTGCTGTTCTCTGTGCATCTCTCCACCGCTGCAGAGCTGATGTCTGCGTCCCAAATGGTAGCATATTCACTACATAATGCACTACTTTTGATGAGAGCTGGTCCCTATTGGTCCTGGTAAAAGTAGTGCACTAGGAAGGGAATAGGGTGCCATTTGGGATGCATTTGCGGCCATTTTAATCTTGGCCTTCTGAATCCTCCACAGGGGAATTGCCTGTTTGAAAACCAACAGGCTGCAAGGAGAACACAAGGTCAGCAGTGTGTGTTTGTGTGTGTGTGTGTGTGTGTGTGTGTGTGTGTGTGTGTGTCCAGCCCAGAGCAGAGCATAGCAGAGCAGAGCAGCGCAGCACGGCCAGAAACAGAAAACATAACACTTCCCTTTTTGTTTTCAGCCTGAGGGGTAGGGGTAGAGGGTGATGGAGGGTGATGGAGGTGGAGGTGGTATGACTCCATGGCCAGAGGGATGGGCAGGCAGGCGAGGGATTATTCCTGGTATATATTCTTGGCACAGTTATTATGTATTCCTGGTGTTATTCCAGATAGATTCCAGACAGAATTTGGATTTTACTTTTTTTTAGAACCGCTAAAGCAGTCATTATGACTGCTCATGATTTATACATTTGTATATTACTCTGCCATGTTTTAAGTCTTTAAGTCTTAATATCAGCAACAGAACTGGAGTTATAACCAGTTTTAAGAAGGCATGTCATTTTTTGGAAAGGTTTCCCCCTGTTGCCCCTCCTTCTCCCAACAGTAGGGCCTGCTCCACTCCTTCTCCCAACAGTAGGGCCTGCTCCACTCCTTCTCCCAACAGTAGGGCCTGCTCCACTCCTTCTCCCAACAGTAGGGCCTGCTCCACTCCTTCTCCCAACAGTAGGGCCTGCTCCACTCCACTGCCCAGCTGATAATCACTCCACATTTGCCTGAGAACTGAACCTAAACTATACCAAAACTAATTTCACACATATAACAACAAATTAAATAACTTAAGTAAAGTATGGGGGAGTTGATGAGTGAGGAGAAGCGAACAATGAATAATTATGTAATCACCAATTGTGAATGAAGAACAGGGCGGGCCATTCTATTGTAATGATCTATTCTAATTATAGGCCTAATCTGAAAATGGTATGTTCCCTCTATCAGTTCACCAAATTAAAGCAGTCTTATCAGTTTACTCTGGACTACTTGGAGTAGGCTACACAGGGAGAGCATGCGTAATTATACACTACCGTTCAAAAGTTTGGGGTCACTTAGAAATGTCCTTGTTTTTGAAAGAAAAGCAATTTTTTTGAGGACAAGTACATTAGTGTCTAGTTTGAGAAACAGACGCCTCACAAGTCCTCAACTGGCAGCCTCATTAAATAGTACAAGAATAAACTGACGAGTTTCAGAATAAAATGATTTGTTTCTGGCCATTTTGAGCCTGTAATCGAACCCACAAATGCTGATGCTCCAGATACTCAACTAGTCTAAAAAAGGCCCATTTATTGCTTCTTTAATCGACACAAGAGTTTTCAGCTGTGCTAACATACACGCACGCAAAAGGGTATTCTAATAATCAATTGACCTTTTAAAATGATAAACTTGGATTTGCTAACACAACGTGCCATTGGAACACAGGAGTGATGGTTGCTGATAATTGGCCTCCGTACGCCTATGTAGATACTCTATAAAAAATCAGCCGTTTCCAGCTACAATAGTCATTTACAACATTAACAATGTCTACACTGTATTTCTGATCAATATGATGTTATTTAAAAAAATGTTTTGCTTTTCTTTCAAAAACAATGACATTTCTAAGTGACCCCAAACTTTTGAACGGTAGTGTACATGCTGAATGGCTTTCAATATCATTTACATTTACATTTAAGTCATTTAGCAGACGCTCTTATCCAGAGCGACTTACAAATTGGTGCATTCACCTTATGACATCCAGTGGAACAGCCACTTTACAATAGTGCATCTAAATCTTTTAAGGGGGGTGAGAAGGATTACTTTATCCTATCCTAGGTATTCCTTAAAGAGGTGGGGTTTCAGGTGTCTCCGGAAGGTGGTGATTGACTCCGCTGTCCTGGCGTCGTGAGGGAGTTTGTTCCACCATTGGGGGGCCAGAGCAGCGAACAGTTTTGACTGGGCTGAGCGGGAACTGTACTTCCTCAGTGGTAGGGAGGCGAGCAGGCCAGAGGTGGATGAACGCAGTGCCCTTGTTTGGGTGTAGGGCCTGATCAGAGCCTGGAGGTACTGAGGTGCCGTTCCCCTCACAGCTCCGTAGGCAAGCACCATGGTCTTGTAGCGGATGCGAGCTTCAACTGGAAGCCAGTGGAGAGAGCGGAGGAGCGGGGTGACGTGAGAGAACTTGGGAAGGTTGAACACCAGACGGGCGGCGGCGTTCTGGATGAGTTGTAGGGGTTTAATGGCACAGGCAGGGAGCCCAGCCAACAGCGAGTTGCAGTAATCCAGATGGGAGATGACAAGTGCCTGGATTAGGACCTGCGCCGCTTCCTGTGTGAGGCAGGGTCGTACTCTGCGGATGTTGTAGAGCATGAACCTACAGGAACGGGCCACCGCCTTGATGTTAGTTGAGAACGACAGGGTGTTGTCCAGGATAACGCCAAGGTTCTTAGCGCTCTGGGAGGAGGACACAATGGAGTTGTCAACCGTGATGGCGAGATCATGGAACGGGCAGTCCTTCCCGGGAGGAAGAGCAGCTCCGTCTTGCCGAGGTTCAGCTTGAGGTGGTGATCCGTCATCCACACTGATATGTCTGCCAGACATGCAGAGATGCGATTCGCCACCTGGTCATCAGAAGGGGGAAAGGAGAAGATTAATTGTGTGTCGTCTGCATAGCAATGATAGGAGAGACCATGTGAGGTTATGACAGAGCCAAGTGACTTGGTGTATAGCGAGAATAGGAGAGGGCCTAGAACAGAGCCCTGGGGGACACCAGTGGTGAGAGCACGTGGTGAGGAGACAGATTCTCGCCACGCCACCTGGTAGGAGCGACCTGTCAGGTAGGACGCAATCCAAGCGTGGGCCGCGCCGGAGATGCCCAACTCGGAGAGGGTGGAGAGGAGGATCTGATGGTTCACAGTATCGAAGGCAGCCGATAGGTCTAGAAGGATGAGAGCAGAGGAGAGAGAGTTAGCTTTAGCAGTGCGGAGTGCCTCCGTGATACAGAGAAGAGCAGTCTCAGTTGAATGACTAGTCTTGAAACCTGACTGATTTGGATCAAGAAGGTCATTCTGAGAGAGATAGTGGGAGAGCTGGCCAAGGACGGCACGTTCAAGAGTTTTGGAGAGAAAAGAAAGAAGGGATACTGGTCTGTAGTTGTTGACATCGGAGGGATCAAGTGTAGGTTTTTTCAGAAGGGGTGCAACTCTCGCTCTCTTGAAGACGGAAGGGACGTAGCCAGCGGTCAGGGATGAGTTGATGAGCGAGGTGAGGTAAGGGAGAAGGTCTCCGGAAATGGTCTGGAGAAGAGAGGAGGGGATAGGGTCAAGCGGGCAGGTTGTTGGGCGGCCGGCCGTCACAAGACGCGAGATTTCATCTGGAGAGAGAGGGGAGAAAGAGGTCAGAGCACAGGGTAGGGCAGTGTGAGCAGAACCAGCGGTGTCGTTTGACTTAGCAAACGAGGATCGGATGTCGTCGACCTTCTTTTCAAAATGGTTGACGAAGTCATCTGCAGAGAGGGAGGAGGGGGGGAGGAGGATTCAGGAGGGAGGAGAAGGTGGCAAAGAGCTTCTTAGGGTTAGGGTTAGGGTTGGAATTTAGAGTGATAGAAAGTGGCTTTAGCAGCAGAGACAGAAGAGGAAAATGTAGAGAGGAGGGAGTGAAAGGATGCCAGGTCCGCAGGGAGGCGAGTTTTCCTCCATTTCCGCTCGGCTGCCCGGAGCTCTGTTCTGTGAGCTCGCAATGAGTCGTCGAGCCACGGAGCGGGAGGGGAGGACCGAGCCGGCCTGGAGGATAGGGGACATAGAGAGTCAAAGGATGCAGAAAGGGAGGAGAGGAGGGTTGAGGAGGCAGAATCAGGAGATAGGTTGGAGAAGGTTTGAGCAGAGGGAAGAGATGATAGGATGGAAGAGGAGAGAGTAGCGGGGGAGAGAGAGCGAAGGTTGGGACGGCGCGATACCATCTGAGTAGGGGCAGTGTGGGAAGTGTTGGATGAGAGCGAGAGGGAAAAGGATACAAGGTAGTGGTCGGAGACTTGGAGGGGAGTTGCAATGAGGTTAGTGGAAGAACAGCATCTAGTAAAGATGAGGTCGAGCGTATTGCCTGCCTTGTGAGTAGGGGGGGAAGGTGAGAGGGTGAGGTCAAAAGAGGAGAAGAGTGGAAAGAAGGAGGCAGAGAGGAAGGAGTCAAAGGTAGACGTGGGGAGGTTAAAGTAGCCCAGAACTGTGAGAGGTGAGCCGTCCTCAGGAAAGGAGCTTATCAAGGCATCAAGCTCATTGATGAACTCTCAGAGGGAACCTGGAGGGCGATAAATGATAAGGATGTTAAGCTTGAAAGGGCTGGTAACTGTGACAGCATGGAATTCAAAGGAGGCGATAGACAGATGGGTAAGGGGAGAAAGAGAGAATGACCACTTGGGAGAGATGAGGATCCCGGTGCCACCACCCCGCTGACCAGAAGCTCTCGGGGTGTGCGAGAACACGTGGGCGGACGAAGAGAGAGCAGTAGGAGTAGCAGTGTTATCTGTGGTGATCCATGTTTCCGTCAGTGCCAAGAAGTCGAGGGACTGGAGGGGGCATAGGCTGAGATGAACTCTGCCTTGTTGGCCGCAGATCGGCAGTTCCAGAGGCTGCCGGAGACCTGGAACTCCACGTGGGTCGTGCGCGCTGGGACCACCAGATTAGGGTGGCCGCGGCCACGCGGTGTGGAGCGTTTGTATGGTCTGTGCAGAGAGGAGAGAACAGGGATAGACAGACACATAGTTGACAGGCTACAGAAGAGGCTACGATAATGCAAAAGAGATTGGAATGACAAGTGGACTACACGTCTCGAATGTTCAGAAAGTTAAGCTTACGTAGCAAGAATCTTATTGACTAAAATGATTAAAATGATACAGTACTGCTGAAGTAGGCTAGCTGGCAGTGGCTGCGTTATTGACTTTGTAGGCTAGCTGGCAGTGGCTGCGTTGTTGACACTACACTAATCAAGTCGTTCCGTTGAGTGTAAAAAGCGTTTCTACAGTGCTGCTATTTCTACAGTGCTGAAAATCTATTATCTTTGATACAAAGACGGGTAGCTAGCTATGTAGCTGGCTAGCAAACAAATCAAACCGCAGTGTGAAAATGATACTACCTGTGGAGCGAAGCGGAATACGTTGCGTTAAAAGAACGACAATAGCTGGCTAGCTAACCTAGAAAATCGCTCTAGACTACACAATTATCTTTGATAATGTAGCTAGCTAACACTACACTAATCAAGTCGTTCAGTTGAGTGTAATGGTTTCTACAGTGCTGCTATTCGGTAGACGGTGGACGTTTGCTAGCTGGCCAGCTGCTAGGCAGATAGCAGTGTAGACTACGTTAGGACGACGAAATACGATAATTACGCAATTATCTTTGATACAAAGACGGCTATGTAGCTAGCTAAGAAGAAATTGCTAAGATTAGACAAATCAAACCGTTGTACTATAATGAAATGTAATGAAATGTAATGAAAAGTTGTACTACCCGCGGACCGAAATGCGGATGCGACCACCTGCGGACCGAAATGCAGTCTAAGTCTTATAGTCTAATATTTGAGCAGTATAATACATCTGGTAGCTGTAGTTGTGATGTGTCTTGCTTGAGAAACCCTGGTCTAGTCTGCGCAGTAGATCTACAGATGAGTAGGGGAAAACCAATTTGGTTTGCCCTATTTATTAGCGGTAGTTCTGTGAAGTGATATAATGGAGAACCCCCTACTGTGGAGTTGTGGTACACTCCGCTAACCGCTACTATACGACCTTATAGCTAAATAAAACAAATAATACATTATCATTCTCTAATTATCGAAATATATATTGTCCATGGTTATTATCTGGGAAAATATCCACATCGGGCAGCAGGCGCAAGTGTCAGAATGTGGTGATGAGGCTAGTGGAACCTTCGGGGCGGCAGGCGCAAGTGTCAGAATGTGGTGATGAGGCTAGTGGAACCTTCGGGGCGGCAGGCGCAAGTGTCAGAATGTGGTGATGAGGCTAGTGGAACCTTCGGGGCAGCAGGCGCAAGTGTCAGAATGTGGTGATGAGGCTTGTGGAACCTTCGGGCAGCAGGCGCAAGTGTCAGAGAATGTGGTGATGAGGCTAGTGGAACCTTCGGGGCGGCAGGCGCAAGTGTCAGAATGTGGTGATGAGGCTAGTGGAACCTTCGGGGCGGCAGGCGCAAGTGTCAGAATGTGGTGATGAGGCTAGTGGAACCTTCGGGGCGGCAGGCGCAAGTGTCAGAATGTGGTGATGAGGCTTGTGGAACCTTCGGGGCGGCAGGCGCAAGTGTCAGAATGTGGTGATGAGGCTTGTGGAACCTTCGGGGCCGCAGGCGCACGTGTCAGAGAATGTGGTGACGAGGCTAGTGGAACCTTCGGGGCGGCAGGCGCAAGTGTCAGAATGTGGTGATGAGGCTAGTGGAACCTTCGGGGCGGCAGGCGCAAGTGATGAATGTGGTGATGAGGCTTGTGGAACCTTCAGGGCGGCAGGCGCAAGTGTCAGAATGTGGTGATGAGGCTAGTGGAACCTTCGGGGCGGCAGGCGCAAGTGTCAGAGAATGTGGTGATGAGGCTAGTGGAACCTTCGGGGCGGCAGGCGCAAGTGATGAATGTGGTGATGAGGCTAGTGGAACCTTCGGGGCGGCAGGCGCAAGTGTCAGAATGTGGTGATGAGGCTAGTGGAAGCTTCGGGGCAGCAGGCGCAAGTGTCGGAGAATGTGGTGATGAGGCTAGTGGAACCTTCGGGGCAGCAGGCACAAGTGTCGGAGAATGTGGTGATGAGGCTAGTGGAACCTTCGGGACAGCAGGCGCAAGTGTCAGAATGTGGTGATGAGGCTAGTGGAACCTTCGGGGCAGCAGGCGCAAGTGTCAGAATGTGGTGATGAAGCTTGTGGAACCTTCGGGGCAGCAGGCGCAAGTGTCGGAGAATGTGGTGATGAGGCTTGTGGAACCTTCGGGGCGGCAGGCGCAAGTGTCAGAATGTGGTGATGAAGCTAGTGGAACCTTCGGGGCAGCAGGCGCAAGTGTCAGAATGTGGTGATGAGGCTAGTGGAACCTTCGGGGCAGCAGGCGCAAGTGTCAGAATGTGGTGATGAGGCTTGTGGAACCTTCGGGCAGCAGGCGCAAGTGTCAGAGAATGTGGTGATGAGGCTAGTGGAACCTTCGGGGCGGCAGGCGCAAGTGTCAGAATGTGGTGATGAGGCTAGTGGAACCTTCGGGGCGGCAGGTGCAAGTGTCAGAATGTGGTGATGAGGCTAGTGGAACCTTCGGGGCGGCAGGCGCAAGTGTCAGAATGTGGTGATGAGGCTTGTGGAACCTTCGGGGCGGCAGGCGCAAGTGTCAGAATGTGGTGATGAGGCTTGTGGAACCTTCAGGGCGGCAGGCGCAAGTGTCAGAAATGTGGTGATGAGGCTAGTGGAACCTTTGGGGCGGCAGGCGCAAGTGTCAGAATGTGGTGATGAGGCTAGTGGAACCTTCGGGGCGGCAGGCGCAAGTGATGAATGTGGTGATGAGGCTTGTGGAACCTTCAGGGCGGCAGGCGCAAGTGTCAGAATGTGGTGATGAGGCTAGTGGAACCTTCGGGGCGGCAGGCGCAAGTGTCAGAGAATGTGGTGATGAGGCTAGTGGAACCTTCGGGCAGCAGGCGCAAGTGAGAATGTGGTGATGAGGCTAGTGGAACCTTCGGGACAGCAGGCGCAAGTGTCAGAATGTGGTGATGAGGCTAGTGGAACCTTCGGGGCAGCAGGCGCAAGTGTCAGAATGTGGTGATGAGGCTAGTGGAACCTTCGGGGCAGCAGGCACAAGTGTCAGAGAATGTGGTGATGAGGCTAGTGGAACCTTCGGGACAGCAGGCGCAAGTGTCAGAATGTGGTGATGAGGCTAGTGGAACCGTCGGGGCAGCAGGCGCAAGTGTCAGAATGTGGTGATGAAGCATGTGGAACCTTCGGGGCAGCAGGCGCAAGTGTCGGAGAATGTGGTGATGAGGCTTGTGGAACCTTCCGGGCGGCAGGCGCAAGTGTCAGAATGTGGTGATGAGGCTAGTGGAACCTTCGGGGCAGCAGGCGCAAGTGTCAGAATGTGGTGATGAGGCTAGTGGAACCTTCGGGGCAGCAGGCGCAAGTGTCGGAGAATGTGGTGATGAGGCTAGTGGAACCTTCGGGACAGCAGGCGCAAGTGTCAGAATGTGGTGATGAGGCTAGTGGAACCTTCGGGGCAGCAGGCGCAAGTGTCAGAATGTGGTGATGAAGCTTGTGGAACCTTCGGGGCAGCAGGCGCAAGTGTCGGAGAATGTGGTGATGAGGCTTGTGGAACCTTCGGGCGGCAGGCGCAAGTGTCAGAATGTGGTGATGAGGCTAGTGGAACCTTCGGGGCAGCAGGCGCAAGTGTCAGAATGTGGTGATGAGGCTAGTGGAACCTTCGGGGCGGCAGGCGCAAGTGTCAGAATGTGGTGATGAGGCTAGTGGAACCTTCGGGGCGGCAGGCGCAAGTGTCAGAGAATGTGGTGATGAGGCTAGTGGAACCTTCGGGGCGGCAGGCGCAAGTGTCAGAGAATGTGGTGACAAGGCTAGTGGAACCTTCGGGGTGGCAGGCGCAAGTGTCAGAATGTGGTGATGAGGCTAGTGGAACCTTCGGGGCGGCAGGCGCAAGTGTCAGAATGTGGTGATGAGGCTAGTGGAACCTTCGGGGCAGCAGGCGCAAGTGTCAGAATGTGGTGATGAAGCTTGTGGAACCTTCGGGGCAGCAGGCGCAAGTGTCGGAGAATGTGGTGATGAGGCTTGTGGAACCTTCGGGGCGGCAGGCGCAAGTGTCAGAGAATGTGGTGATGAGGCTAGTGGAACCTTCGGGGCGGCAGGCGCAAGTGATGAATGTGGTGATGAGGCTAGTGGAACCTTCGGGGCGGCAGGCGCAAGTGTCAGAATGTGGTGATGAGGCTAGTGGAAGCTTCGGGGCAGCAGGCGCAAGTGTCGGAGAATGTGGTGATGAGGCTAGTGGAACCTTCGGGGCAGCAGGCACAAGTGTCGGAGAATGTGGTGATGAGGCTAGTGGAACCTTCGGGACAGCAGGCGCAAGTGTCAGAATGTGGTGATGAGGCTAGTGGAACCTTCGGGGCAGCAGGCGCAAGTGTCAGAATGTGGTGATGAGGCTAGTGGAACCTTCGGGGCAGCAGGCGCAAGTGTCAGAATGTGGTGATGAAGCTTGTGGAACCTTCGGGGCAGCAGGCGCAAGTGTCGGAGAATGTGGTGATGAGGCTTGTGGAACCTTCGGGGCGGCAGGTAGCCTAGTGGTAAGAGCATTGGGCCAGTAACCAAAAAGTTGCTACATCAAATCCTCGAGCTGACAAGGTAAAACTCTGTCATCCTGCTCCTGAACAAGGCAGTTAATCCACTGTTCCCAGGCTGTAGTTGTAAATAAGATTTTTTTCTTAACTGACTTGCCTAGTCAATTAGATGTTAAAAAATAAACCCTAGGTTGGCAAGGGGAGCAATGTCACCATGGAAAATGTCTTCAATTCACTGTCGTTGGTGAACAACAAGCTTGAAAAGAAAACAAGTCTGGCCGGCACTATGAACAAAGTGAGTCAGGAGCTCCCTCCCTCTGTGCAAAATAAGGCACTGGCACAGCCGTGGTGTTGTGGTACAACGGTGTGGAAGAATGACAAGACAATTGGACACAATAAAGAGAAAACCAGAGACTCTATTACCAACTACAACCAAACAAAGGCATGTCAAAGTGTGTCAAGCAAGTGAAAGGTACTCAAATTGTGTTTATTGTCAGGACAAGGAATAACAGCTAAATTAAATCCAACTGATGCCGTTGCGTGAAGATGTACACAAGAACGAGCTGACAATAATTTGATTATTTTTTTAAACTTATATTCATTATAATGCCTTTGCATTATGCATTATAACTGCTTTTGTGCCGAGTTTCACGATTTATCAAGACCTTATGATGATGTTGAGGCTACTGTTGTTTTCATCAAGGCCTTATGATGATGTTGAGGCTACTGTTGTTTTCATCAAGGCCTTATGATGATGTTGAGGCTACTGTTGTTTTCATCAAGGCCTTATGATGATGTTGAGGCTACTGTTGTTTTCATCAAGGCCTTATGATGATGTTGAGACTACTGATGTTTTCATCAAGGCCTTATGATGATGTTGAGGCTACTGACATTTTCATCAAGGCCTTATGATGATGTTAAGGCTAATGTTGTTTTCATCAAGGTCTTATAATGATGAGGCTGTTATCATGTTCAAATGAAATATTCATTCTGTTTCACAGTTTTTACTAAGGTACTCCACAAATAGAATTGATTGAACAATTAGATATATATATATATTTTACATTTAGCCTACAGTAACTTCAACTAATGAAAACGCCATTGTGTTATTTCAAATAGAAAACACAAATTGTATTCTAATGTTACCCAAATGTTTATTTTTGTGATAGCATTATCAAATATATTAATTACACTGTTGGAATTTTGCAGTCAGGCCTCCTGAGTGGCACAGTGGTCTAAGGCACAACATTGCAGTGCTAGCTGGGCCACCAGAGATTCTGGGTTCGAGTCCAGGCTCTGTCACAGCTGACTGTCAGTTAGCCTTAATTCTCTCACAGCATCCAGCCTGTTTGACACAAAGCTATTTTCCACATTTTAGACCACTTTTTTCTCAGGCCTCCATTGATTTAGTCACCCAAATCTTCACCATCCTACAAGGGTAAAAACTCCAATCAATTTGGAACGGATTATGATAGAGACCTGCGGTTCGAACCATTGGTTTTGTTAGAGGAGTATTTACACAATGAACATTTACCTATTGGTCAAAATATGTGTTTGTGATTGGACACCTTACACACTCTTAAAAACACAATACTTTAAACATGAGTCATCAACAAAACCAATGAAAGCAGGGCTACAGTGCAATGCTTTCCCGTCGGCCATTTTGTTAATAAACAACAAGTACAAAGGGATGTTTAAAATGAGAAGCGCTGTCATTATTATTCAAATTCATGACTCTCCCACTCTATCTTACCCTTCTCTTTGATATCAAACAATGCGTTTCATCCCACACAGAAAGCTAGCCGGCTTTCTGACACCTAACAAATTCTCTTTTTTCACTGAAGCCTCCCCTTTATCACTCCTCGCCTGGGTCCCAAATGGCACCCCTATTCCCTTTATAGTGTGACCTGTGACCAGGGCCCATGGGTAAAGTAGTGAACTATATAGGGAATAGGGATCCATTTGGGATGCAAGCCTGTTCTCACATCAAATGGGCCTGTTTTGATAATTAAGCCAGCAGGAGTCCAATGTGGATAGTGGGCTGTTACACAACCTGGGAAGTTATTTGATGTTGTTTTTACCCCCATTGTGTCTAACCTCTTTTTAGGGCATTAATTTCAATAGGCAATGTAATCAGAAGCTCATTAACTGTCTGTTTGTTACCTGATCGACAGGCGATGTCAACGTCTTTCTCAAAGTCCGTCTGTTGGGAGAGAAAAGACAACAGTGGTGAAAATACGGTCAGACATAGATGTAGACATAGATGTAGATGTAGACATAGATGTAGATGTAGACATAGATATAGATGTAGACATAGATGTAGATGTAGACATAGATGTAGACGTAGATGTAGACATAGATGTAGATGTAGACATAGATGTAGACATAGATGTAGATGTAGACATAGATGTAGACATAGATGTAGATGTAGATGTAGACATAGATGTAGACATAGATGTAGACATAGATGTAGACATAGATGTAGACATAGATGTAGACATAGATGTAGACATAGATGTAGATGTAGACATAGATGTAGACATAGATGTAGACGTAGATGTAGACATAGATGTAGACATAGATGTAGACATAGATGTAGACATAGATGTAGATGTAGACATAGATGTAGACATAGATGTAGACGTAGATGTAGATGTAGACATAGATGTAGACATAGATGTAGATGTAGACATAGATGTAGACATAGATGTAGATGTAGACATAGATGTAGACATAGATGTAGACGTAGATGTAGATGTAGACATAGATGTAGACATAGATGTAGACGTAGACGTAGATGTAGATGTAGACATAGATGTAGACGTAGATGTAGATGTAGACATAGATGTAGACATAGATATAGATGTAGACGTAGATGTAGATGTAGACATAGATGTAGACATAGATGTAGACGTAGATGTAGATGTAGACATAGATGTAGACATAGATGTAGACATAGATGTAGATGTAGACATAGATGTAGACATAGATGTAGATGTAGACATAGATGTAGACATAGATGTAGACGTAGATGTAGATGTAGACATAGATGTAGACATAGATGTAGATGTAGACGTAGATGTAGATGTAGACATAGATGTAGACATAGATGTAGACGTAGATGTAGATGTAGACATAGATGTAGACATAGATATAGATGTAGACGTAGATGTAGATGTAGACATAGATGTAGACATAGATGTAGATGTAGACATAGATGTAGACATAGATGTAGACGTAGATGTAGACGTAGATGTAGACGTAGATGTAGACGTAGATGTAGACAGATGTAGACATAGATGTAGACGTAGATGTAGACGTAGATGTAGACATAGATGTAGACGTAGATGTAGACGTAGATGTAGATGTAGACTTAGATGTAGACATAGATGTAGACGTAGATGTAGACATAGATGTAGACATAGATGTAGATGTAGACATAGATGTAGACATAGATGTAGATGTAGACATAGATGTAGACGTATATGTAGACGTAGATGTAGACATAGATGTAGATGTAGACATAGATGTAGACATAGATGTAGATGTAGACATAGATGTAGACATAGATGTAGATGTAGACATAGATGTAGACGTAGATGTAGACATAGATGTAGATGTAGACATAGATGTAGACATAGATGTAGATGTAGACATAGATGTAGACATAGATGTAGATGTAGACATAGATGTAGACATAGATGTAGACGTAGATGTAGATGTAGACATAGATGTAGACATAGATGTAGACATAGATGTAGACGTAGACATAGATGTAGACATAGATGTAGATGTAGATGTAGACAGATGTAGACATAGATGTAGACATAGATGTAGACATAGATGTAGATGTAGACGTAGATGTAGACAGATGTAGACATAGATGTAGACATAGATGTCAGCATTGACACAACACAATATGTCACATATTGTGGCACTGCCACAAGTGTGAGGTAATAGCACAAACTTGTATTTTCCTTTTCATGCTGTTACATTATAATATGTATTAGTTATGAATATGTTATGTTATGAATCTGTTATATGATGTATCTGTTATGTATCTGTTATGTTATGTATCTGTTATATTATGAATATGTTATGTATCTGTTATGTTATGTATCTGTTATGTTATGTATCTGTTATGTATCTGTTATGTATCTGTTATGTTATGTATCTGTTATGTATCTGTTATATTATGTATCTGTTATATTATGTATCTGTTATATTATGTATCTGTTATATTATGTATCTGTTATATTATGTATCTGTTATGTATCTGTTATGTATCTGTTATGTATCTGTTATGTTATGTATCTGTTATGTATCTGTTATGTATCTGTTATGTATCTGTTATGTTATGTATCTGTTATGTATCTGTTATGTATCTGTTATGTATCTGTTATGTATCTGTTATGTATCTGTTATGTTATGTATCTGTTATGTATCTGTTATGTTATGTATCTGTTATATATCTGTTATGTATCTGTTATGTTATGTATCTGTTATGTATCTGTTATGTTATATATCTGTTATGTATCTGTTATGTATCTGTTATATGTTATGTATCTGTTATATATCTGTTATGTATCTGTTATGTATCTGTTATGTATCTGTTATGTTATGTATCTGTTATGTATCTGTTATGTTATATATCTGTTATGTATCTGTTATGTATCTGTTATGTTATGTATCTGTTATGTATCTGTTATGTATCTGTTATGTATCTGTTATGTATCTGTATCTGTTATGTATCTGTTATGTATCTGTTATGTTATGTATCTGTTATGTATCTGTTATGTTATATATCTGTTATGTATCTGTTATGTATCTGTTATGTATCTGTTATATATCTGTTATGTATCTGTTATGTATCTGTTATGTATCTGTTATGTTATGTATCTGTTATGTATCTGTTATGTTATATCTGTTATGTTATGTATCTGTTATGTATCTGTTATGTATCTGTTATATATATCTGTTATGTATCTGTTATGTATCTGTTATGTATCTGTTATGTATCTGTTATGTATCTGTTATGTATCTGTTATGTATCTGTTATGTTATGTATCTGTTATGTATCTGTTATGTTATGTTATATATCTGTTATGTATCTGTTATGTATCTGTTATGTTATGTATCTGTTATGTATCTGTTATGTATCTGTTATGTATCTGTTATGTATCTGTTATGTTATGTATCTGTTATATATCTGTTATGTATCTGTTATGTATCTGTTATGTATCTGTTATATATCTGTTATGTATCTGTTATGTTATGTATCTGTTATGTATCTGTTATGTTATGTATCTGTTATGTATCTGTTATGTATCTGTTATGTTATGTATCTGTTATCTGTTATGTATCTGTTATGTATCTGTTATGTTATGTATCTGTTATGTATCTGTTATATATCTGTTATGTATCTGTTATGTATCTGTTATGTTATGTATCTGTTATATATCTGTTATGTATCTGTTATGTATCTGTTATGTATCTGTTATATATCTGTTATGTATATGTTATGTTATATATCTGTTATGTATCTGTTATGTTATGTATCTGTTATGTTATGTATCTGTTATGTTATATATCTGTTATGTATCTGTTATATATCTGTTATGTATCTGTTATGTTATGTATCTGTTATGTATCTGTTATGTATCTGTTATGTTATGTATCTGTTATGTTATGTATCTGTTATGTATCTGTTATGTATCTGTTATGTATCTGTTATGTTATGTATCTGTTATGTTATGTATCTGTTATGTATCTGTTATGTTATGTATCTGTTATGTTATATATCTGTTATGTTATGTATCTGTTATGTTATGTATCTGTTATGTTATGTATCTGTTATGTTATATATCTGTTATGTATCTTTTATGTTATATATCTGTTATGTATATGTTATGTTATATATCTGTTATGTTATATATCTGTTATGTTATGTATCTGTTATGTTATATATCTGTTATGTTATGTATCTGTTATGTTATATATCTGTTATGTTATGTATCTGTTATATATCTGTTATGTTATGTATCTGTTACGTATCTGTTATGTTATGAATCTGTTTTGTATCTGTTATGTTATATATCTGTTATGTATCTGGTATGTATATGTTATATATCTGTTATGTTATATATCTGTTATGTTATATATCTGTTATGTATCTGTTATGTATATGTTATATATCTGTTATGTTATATATCTGTTATGTTATATATCTGTTATGTATCTGGTATGTATATGTTATATATCTGTTATGTTATATATCTGTTATGTTATATATCTGTTATATATCTGTTATGTATCTGTTATGTATCTGTTATGTTATGTATCTGTTATGTATCTGTTATGTTATATTATGAATCTGTTATGTATATGTTATGAATCTGTTATGTATCTGTTATATTATGTATCTGTTATGTATCTGTTATGTATCTGTTATGTTATGTATCTGTTATGTTATGTATCTGTTATGTTATATATCTGTTATGTTATGTATCTGTTATGTTATGTATCTGTTATGTTATATATCTGTTATGTTATGTATCTGTTATGTATCTGTTATGTATCTGTTATGTTATGGATCTGTTATGTATCTGTTATGTTATATATCTGTTATGTTATGTATCTGTTATGTTATATATCTGTTATGTTATGTATCTGTTATGTTATATATCTGTTATGTTATGTATCTGTTATGTTATATATCTGTTATGTTATGTATCTGTTATGTTATATATCTGTTATGTTATGTATCTGTTATGTTATATATCTGTTATGTTATGTATCTGTTATGTATCTGTTATGTTATATATCTGTTATGTTATGTATCTGTTATGTTATATATCTGTTATGTTATGTATCTGTTATGTATCTGTTATGTATCTGTTATGTTATGTATCTGTTATGTTATGTATCTGTTATGTTATGTATCTGTTATGTATCTGTTATGTTATATATCTGTTATGTATCTGTTATGTATCTGTTATATATCTGTTATATATCTGTTATGTATCTGTTGTATTATGTATTTGTTAGGTATCTGTTATATTATGTATCTGTTATATTATGTATCTGTTATGTATCTGTTATGTATCTGTTATATATCTGTTATGTATCTGTTGTATTATGTATTTGTTAGGTATCTGTTATATATCTGTTATGTATCTGTTATGTATCTGTTATATTATGTATCTGTTATATTATGTATCTGTTATATTATGTATCTGTTATGTATCTGTTATGTATCTGTTATATATCTGTTATGTTATGTATCTGTTATGTATCTGTTATGTATCTGTTATGTTATGTATCTGTTATGTTATGTATCTGTTATGTATCTGTTATGTATCTGTTATATTATGTATCTGTTATGTTATCTGTTATGTATCTGTTATCTGTTATGTATCTGTTATGTATCTGTTATGTTATGTATCTGTTATGTATCTGTTATGTATCTGTTATGTTATGTTATGTATCTGTTATGTATCTGTTATGTTATGTATCTGTTATGTATCTGTTATGTTCTGTTATGTATCTGTTATGTATCTGTTATGTTATGTATCTGTTATATATCTGTTATGTATCTGTTATGTTATGTATCTGTTATGTATCTGTTATGTATCTGTTATGTATCTGTTATGTATCTGTTATGTTATGTATCTGTTATGTATCTGTTATGTATCTGTTATGTATCTGTTATGTATCTGTTATTTATGTATCTGTTATGTTATGTATCTGTTATATTATGTGTTTGTTATGTATCTGTTATGTTATGTATCTGTTATGTATCTGTTATGTTATATATCTGTTATGTTATGTATTTGTTATGTATCTGTTATGTATCTGTTATGTATCTGTTATGTATCTGTTATGTATCTGTTATGTATCTGTTATGTATCTGTTATGTTATGTATCTATTATGTTATGTATCTGTTATGTATCTGTTATATATATGTATATGTTATGTATCTGTTATGTATCTGTTATGTATCTGTTATGTATCTGTTATGTATCTGTTATATATCTGTTATGTATCTGTTATGTTATGTATCTGTTATGTATCTGTTATGTATCTGTTATGTATCTGTTATATATCTGTTATGTATCTGTTATCTGTTATGTTATGTATCTGTTATGTATCTGTTATGTTATGTATCTGTTATGTATCTGTTATGTATCTGTTATATTATGTATCTGTTATATATCTGTTATGTATCTGTTATGTATCTGTTATCTGTTATGTATCTGTTATGTATCTGTTATGTATCTGTTATGTATCTGTTATGTATCTGTTATGTTATGTATCTGTTATGTATCTGTTATGTATCTGTTATCTGTTATGTATCTGTTATGTTATGTATCTGTTATGTATCTGTTATGTATCTGTTATGTATCTGTTATGTATCTGTTATGTATCTGTTATATATCCGTTATGTTATGTATCTGTTATGTATCTGTTATGTATCTGTTATGTATCTGTTATGTATCTGTTATCTGTTATGTATCTGTTATGTATCTGTTATGTTATATTATGTATCTGTTATGTTATATATCTGTTATGTATCTGTTATGTATCTGTTATGTTCTGTTATGTATCTGTTATGTATCTGTTATGTTATGTTATGTATCTGTTATGTATCTGTTATGTATCTGTTATGTATGTTATGTATCTGTTATGTATTATGTATGTTATGTTATGTATCTGTTATGTATCTATGTATCTGTTATGTATCTGTTATGTATCTGTTATGTATCTGTTATGTATCTGTTATGTATCTGTTATGTATCTGTTATGTATCTGTTATGTATCTGTTATGTATCTGTTATGTATCTGTTATGTATCTGTTATGTATCTGTTATGTATCTGTTATGTATCTGTTATGTATCTGTTATATTATGTATCTGTTATGTATCTGTTATGTATATGTATCTGTTATGTTATGTATCTGTTATGTATCTGTTATGTTATGTATCTGTTATGTATCTGTTATGTATCTGTTATATTATGTTCTGTTATGTTATTTGTTATGTTATGTATCTGTTATGTTATGTATCTGTTATGTTCTGTTATGTATCTGTTATGTTATGTATCTTATGTTATGTATCTGTTATGTATCTGTTATGTATCTGTTATGTATCTGTTATGTTCTGTTATGTATCTGTTATGTATCTGTTATGTATCTGTTATGTATCTGTTATGTATCTGTTATATATCTGTTATGTATCTGTTATGTATCTGTTATGTTATGTATCTGTTATGTATCTGTTATGTTATATATCTGTTATGTATCTGTTATCTGTTATGTATCTGTTATGTTATGTATCTGTTATGTATCTGTTATGTATCTGTTATATCTGTTATGTATCTGTTATATATCTGTTATGTATCTGTTATATATCTGTTATGTATCTGTTATGTATCTGTTATGTATCTGTTATGTTATGTATCTGTTATGTATCTGTTATGTATCTGTTATATATCTGTTATGTATCTGTTATGTATCTGTTATGTATCTGTGTATCTGTTATGTATCTGTTATGTATCTGTTATGTTATATATCTGTTATGTATCTGTTATGTATCTGTTATGTATCTGTTATGTATTATGTTATGTTATCTGTTATATCTGTTATGTTATCTGTATATGTTATATTATCTGTTATGTATCTGTTATGTTCTGTTATGTATCTTATGTATCTGTTATGTTATGTATCTGTTATGTTATGTATCTGTTATGTATCTGTTATGTTATATGTTATCTGTTATGTTATATCTGTTATGTATCTGTTATGTATCTATGTATCTGTTATGTATCTGTTATGTTATGTATCTTATATCTGTTATGTTATCTGTTATATGTATCTGTTATGTTCTGTTATGTATCTGTTATCCTGTTATGTATCTTATTTATGTATCTGTTTATGTATCTGTTATGTTATCTCTGTTATGTATCTGTTATGTTATGTATCTGTTATGTATCTGTTATATTATGTATCTGTTATGTTATGTATCTGTTATGTATCTGTTATGTTATGTATCTGTTATGTATCTGTTATGTATCTGTTATGTATCTGTTATGTATCTGTTATGTATCTGTTATGTATCTGTTATGTATCTGTTATGTATCTGTTATGTATCTTATGTTATATATTTATGTATCTGTTATATCTGTTATCTGTTATGTATCTGTTATGTATCTGTTATGTATCTGTTATGTTATGTATCTGTTATGTTATGTATCTGTTATGTATCTGTTATGTTATGTATCTGTTATGTATCTGTTATGTTATGTATCTGTTATGTATCTGTTATGTATCTGTTATGTATCTGTTATGTTATGTATCTGTTATGTATCTGTTATATTATGTATCTGTTATGTTATGTATCTGTTATATATCTGTTATGTATCTGTTATGTATTATGTATCTGTTATGTATCTGTTATATTATGTATCTGTTATGTTATGTATCTATGTATCTGTTATGTATCTGTTATGTATCTGTTATGTATCTGTTATGTATCTGTTATGTTATATATCTGTTATGTATCTGTTATGTATCTGTTATGTATCTGTTATGTTATATATCTGTTATGTATTTGTTATGTATCTGTTATGTATCTGTTATATATCTGTTATATATCTGTTATGTATCTGTTATGTATCTGTTGTGTATCTGTTATATTATGTATCTGTTATGTTATGTATCTGTTATGTATCTGTTATGTTATGAATCTGTTATGTATCTGTTATGTATTTGTATCTGTTATATATCTGTTATGTATCTGTTATGTATATGTTATATATCTGTTATATTATGTATATGTTATGTTATGTATCTGTTATGTTATGTATCTGTTATGTATCTGTTATGTTATGTATCTGTTATGTATCTGTTATGTTATATATCTGTTATGTATCTGTTATGTATCTGTTATGTTATGAATCTGTTATATATCTGTTATGTATCTGTTATATATCTGTTATATATCTGTTATGTATCTGTTATGTATCTGTTATGTATCTGTTATATTATGTATATGTTATGTTATGTATCTGTTATGTTATGTATCTGTTATGTATTTGTTATGTATCTGTTATATTATGTATCTGTTATGTTATGTATCTGTTATGTATCTGTTATGTTATATATCTGTTATATTATGTATCTGTTATGTATCTGTTATGTATCTGTTATATATCTGTTATGTATCTGTTATATATCTGTTATGTATCTGTTATATATCTGTTATGTATCTGTTATATATCTGTTATGTATCTGTTATGTTATATATCTGTTATGTATCTGTTATATATCTGTTATGTATCTGTTATATATCTGTTATGTATCTGTTATGTTATATATCTGTTATGTATCTGTTATGTATCTGTTATATTATGTATCTGTTATGTATCTGTTATGCATCTGTTATGTTATGTATCTGTTATGTTATGCATCTGCCAGTTCTTTCTGCCTTATTTGCACATTTTGCTGGACTATCCCTTTAATAGGGCTTGTCCCTTTAAGAAAAAAGTAGCAGTTTGGGGAAATGTTTGGTGTGGAAAACTTTTTAAGCACAGGAGGGCTGCTGAGTGGAGGCCAGCTTATAATAATAGCTGGAATGGATTAAATGGAATGGCATCAAACACAAGGAATCCATGTGTTTGATGTGTTGGATACCAAGCCATAAATTCCGTTCCATCCATTACTAATAGCCCATCCTCAATTAAGGAGCCACCGGCTGCCTGTGCTTTAAGCACAGATCTATATCCATTCCAGGGAATTCTTTTAGTTTGTTATTGTTGATTTTTACTCCTATTTGTAAGATGAGCAGAGCTGTTGTGAGGAAATCTACCCAGGGTCGGATTTCCCTCTCCCTCAACCATCCGGTGAGATCTATCCTGCTGATTGTATTTTTATTTGAAATACTTGTATTTTTGCATTTTGAAGGGGGATTTCTTATTTGGACTTTTTCATTGACTTTCGGACTATTTTTCATTTTGGGATTCTACTTGGGATTTAGACTTCCTGAACTTTATTTTGTGTCTATTTGAATTGGTTTTGTGAAAGGATACACATACTTATTTTGCTCACTGTATTCATTTAGTCTGTCTTGCCTTGGTCACCCTCATATAAACACAGCATTTCTTTTCACTTTAATATTGTAGCATGGTTTGAGATCCGAGATGATTGTTACACTATGACATCATAAAAGAAACCTCGAACAACTCCAGCCACATGCAGTGTTGAGATGAATGAAGTCAATAGAACAATCCCAATAACAAGCTCTTTTGACATCTGATTTAACATGTCATCTTTATAGAGGGGTTTCATTGCATCTATCTATTTCCTTTCCCTGTTTGGGTCAGTTACTGTCAACTAACTGCTCCGTTCCCAACTAAATAGCAACACGCCTGCATATAACAGGGAATTTGTAGCACTAAAACAGCGATTGGGAACGAATCACTGTTTGTTCTCTGCAAATGATTCTATTGAACCGGGGGCCCTCCGACAGCCAACACACCATTCTACAACAGTGGAAATTAATTCAATCTGTGTAGGAGGATATTAGAATACAACGTTGGGTAGATCAGACGATAGTTATGATGAGCGAAGGTCGTTGGCAGTTGGCGTTCTGCTGGATCAAGAGATTTGTTACAAAGGTCATTCAAACAACTGGTGCTTTATTACTGTGTGTGTGTGTGTGTGTGTGTGTGTGTGTGTGTGTGTGTGTGTGTGTGTGTGTGTGTGTGCGTGTGCGTGCGTGCATGTATGTGACAATGGAGAGGGGGCTTGGTAAAATGATGAAAATTGACGCTTGATGAAAGTGACAAATGAGTTTAATCAAAATGAATCCAGGAAGTTGGAAAATGGATCGCATTTATTAAAGTGTGTGTGTGTATGCTTGTGCATGTGTGTGATCTGTTACAGGGGCCAGGGCCACGTGCTGGTCTACACTGAGTGTAATTACAGTTGAACTAAAGCAGCTACAGTAAAACGACAGGTAACAATGCCTCATCCAGCCCAACCAGCAGATTTTGAATTTCAGTTTGCTTCCTTAATTGACTGAATTGAAATGGAATGGATCCCAACCCTGCTATGAAGGCTTGTCTTGAGGGTTTGTAATACTATACCCTTTTCACACTGAGCTGAGCCAAGGCGATCCCTGCCGAGCCGTACTGCACTGGCCTGGTTAGGCATCCACCACAGTTGCTGGAAACATACTGGAAAGGACAATGTGAAAAGAATGTCTCCTAGCCAGAGCCAGCACAGTACGGTTCAGTTCAACCCTATAGTGTGAATCAGCTGTTAGAAGCAAATCCTAACCTCCATTTAAGTGGAATTTTCACTTGGTTTGTGTCCTGAATGGCACCCTATTCCCTATTGGCCCTGGTCAAAAATAGTGCACTATATAGGGAATAGGGTGCCATTTCAGACTTAGTCTCATTGACATCAATTCACATTTTACTCGTGATCATGTGGATGTGCTCCTTTGTTTCAAATATAAAAGCAGGTATAGGCTTTGGTTGAGCACAGAGGAGGCTGGTGAGGGGAGGACAGTACATATAATGGATGGAATGAATTAACTGGAATGGTATTGAACACATGGAAACCAGGTGTTTGATGTGTTTGAGACCATTCCATTTATTTCTGTTCCAGCCATTACCCCGAGCCCGTCCTCCCCATTGAAAATGCAAACCAGCCACCACTGGATCGAGGGTTATACAGTACTGGTGTTATCGTACCATAATCTGAGCATGACCGTTGGGGAAAGTTCCAGTGTTGTCAGCGTTGAGGGGGTCCTGACAGTTTCTGGGGTCCTGACAGTTTCTGAGACGACATCTGAAAGCATCTTGGACCTGGGGAAAGCGAAGCACCATAGAAGTAGTATTAGACATTTGAAATTTAGTATAATATGATATATCATGTGTATTTTAGTTTCTGACAGGCTATGGCCATGACACTAGAGAGTAAAAACATCCTCTATTGTTTCTGCTGTAACCTCTTGACCTTGCTCACAGTGATTACAACTACATTCAAAGGGGAGGGGCAGGTTAATAGGAAAGTAATGTATTAGAGCACATGACATAAGTATAATATTATATATCATGTGTAATTTAGTTTCTGAAAACATGCTCAATTGTTTCTGCTGTAACCTCTTGACCTTGCTCACAGTGATTACAACTACATTCAAAGGGGAGGGGCAGGTTAATAGGAAAGTAATGTATTAGAGCACATGACATAAGTATAATATTATATATCATGTATAATTTAGTTTCTGAAAACATGCTCAATTGTTTCTGCTGTAACCTCTTGACCTTGCTCACAGTGATTACAGCTACAGATAACGGGGGGGAGGTTAACAGAAAAGTGATGTACAGTGCCTTGCAAAAGTATTCATCCCCCTTGGTGTTTTTCCTACTTTGTTGCATTACAACCTGTAATTTAAATGGATTTTTATTTGGATTTCATGTAATGGACATACACAAAACAGTGCAAATTGGTGAATTGTTGTTTAAAAAAAAAAAAAAAAATTGTAAAATGTTGCATGCATATGTATTCACCCCCTTTGCTATGAAGCCCCTATATAAGATCTGGTGAAACCAATTACCTTCAGAAGTCACATAATTAGTTAAATAAAGTCCACATGTGTGCAATCTAAGTGTCACATGATCTGTCACATGATCCCTGTTCTGAAGGCCCCAGAGTCTGCGACACCACTAAGCAAGGGGCACCACCAAGCAAGCGGCACCATGAAGACCAAGGAGCTCTCCAAACAGGTCAGGGACAAAGTTGTGGAGAAGTACAGATCAGGGTTGGGTTATAAAAAAATATCCAAAACTTCGAACATCCATTAAATCCGTTATTAAAAAATGGAAAGAATATGGCACCACAACAAACCTGCCAAGAGAGGGCCGCCCACCAAAACTCACAAACCAGGCAAGGAGGGCATTAATCAGAGAGGCAACAAAGAGACCAAAGATAACTCTGAAGGAGCCGCAAAGCTCCACAGCGGAGATTGGATTATCTGTCCATAGGACCACTTTAAGCCATACACTCCACAGAGCTGGGCTTTACGGAAGAGTGGCCAGAAAAAAGCCATTGCTTAAAGAAAAACATAAGCAAACATGTTTGGTGTTCACCAAAAGGCATGTGGGAGACTCCCCAAATATATGGAAGAAGGTATTCTGGTCAGATGAGATTAAAATGTTGCTTTTAAACCATCAAGGAAAACGCTATGTCTGGCACGAACCCAACACCTCTCATCATCCCGAGAAGCCGATCCACACAGTGAAGCATGGTGGTGGCAGGGACTGGGAAAATGGTCAGAATTGAAGGAATGATGGATGGCGCTAAATACAGGGAAATTCTTGAGGGAAACCTGTTTCAGTCTTCCAGAGATTTGAGACTGGGACGGACGGAGGTTCACCTTCCAGCAGGACAATGACCCTAAGCATACTGCTAAAGCAACACTCGAGTGGTTTAAGAGGAAACATTTATATGTCTTGGAATGGCCTAGTCAAAGCCCAGACCTGAATCCAATTGAGAATCTATGGTATGACTTAAAGATTGCTGTACACCAGCGGAACCCATCCAACTTGAAGGAGCTGGAGCAGTTTTGCCTTGAAGAATGGGCAAAAATCCCAGTGGCTAGATGTGTATAGAGACATATCCCAAGAGACTTGCGGATGTAATTGCTGCAAAAGGTGGCTCTACAAAGTATTGACTTTGGGGGGGTGAATAGTTATGCACACTCAAATGTTCTATTTGTTTTGTCTTATTTCTTGTTTGTTTCAGAATAAAAAATATTTTGCATCATCAAAGTGGTAGGCATGTTGTGTAAATAAAACTATACAACCCCCCCAATATCTATTTTAATTCCAGGTTGTAAGGCAACAAAATAGGAAAAATGCCAAAGGGGGTGAATACTTTCGCAAGTCACTGTAAACAAAACATCTGGAATTAATCTGGGCCAGATTACTAATCTCCTAATAATCTCCTAATAAATACTGTAGTTAGGGCCATATGGGAAACATGACGTGTGTGTGTGTGTGTGTGTGTGTGTGTGTGTGTGTGTGTGTGTGGCCACAAGAGATAAGAGGGATTAAACATGTTTAAGGGTCAACAAAACGTTGTGACACAGGGCCATGTTCATTTGGCACCAAGTGTAAAATGGGGTGATTATATCTGAATTGGTCCAATAAGAAACATTCATTTTTATATCATGTTGTAAAGTATTTTTTTGGGGGGGGGGTAATTTTGATATGTGCACTATGAACAGAATCCTACTGAAAGAGTATCCCATTATCCCCAACCCATACATACCTCCCCTTGTCCTTCCCTCACTTCCCCAAGACCTCTTTCTCCATCTCCCTCCTCTCCCCCTCACCTTTCCTCACTTCCCCAATACTTCCCTCTCCCTCTCCCCTCTCCCCTCTCTCCCCTCTCCCTCTCCTTCCCCAATACCTCCCTCTCCCTCCTCTCCCCTCTCCTTCCCTCACTTCCTCAATATACCTCCCTCTCCCTCCTCTCTCCCTCTTCCCTCTCTCTTCCCTACCTCTTTCCTCAGGATACAGTGCACCATGACGATGACAAAGCCCTGCAACGAGTCGAAGACAGAGAAGAGGATCTGAAATAGGATGGAGCGCTTGTCTGTCATGGCCAGC
This sequence comes from Oncorhynchus nerka, assembly GCF_034236695.1. Classification (NCBI taxonomy): domain Eukaryota; kingdom Metazoa; phylum Chordata; class Actinopteri; order Salmoniformes; family Salmonidae; genus Oncorhynchus; species Oncorhynchus nerka. Next base: position 14,207,968 of record NC_088405.1, read on the forward strand.
ACCGCAGACATCCAGGTCAGAGCCAGCAGAGGCAGAACCACACAGGAACTCCACAGAGAGGCCCTGACAGAGGGAGGGAGAGAGGAGGAAAGGATAGAGGGGGATGGGAGAGAGGGGGCGGGAGAGGGGGGAAGGGAGCGAAGAGAGTGGGCGGGAGAGGGGAAAGGGAAGGAGAGGGTGGGAGAGGGGAAACAGGGGGAGACAGGGGATAGAGGTTAACCTGGCACACATCAGATCACATAAGACATTACTGCCTGGCCAGACTACTACAGTGGTCTTTCTTGTAGATAGAATACATTACTGCCTGGCCAGACTAATGACTCACAAAGCCAGCAGTTCAGTCTACAAATACAGAAGCACCAGAACCATCATCTACTGTGTAAGGACACATACTATCTTACCAGATAGTGTTCTGTTGTCTCTCTGACATGCAAGACATTACTGTCTGACTGCCCAGTACTCTACTACAGGTCTAACATTACTGTCTGACTGCCCAGTACTCCACTACAGGTCTAACATTACTGTCTGACTACCCAGTACTCCACTACAGGTCTAACATTACTGTCTGACTGCCCAGTACTCCACTACAGGTCTAACATTACTGTCTGACTGCCCAGTACTCCACTACAGGTCTAACATTACTGTCTGACTGCCCAGTACTCTACTACAGGTCTAACATTACTGTCTGACTGCCCAGTACTCTACTACAGGTCTAACATTAGCTATCTATGCAAGGACACATTTTCCATCCTGTTTATTCTCTGTAGATCTTCCAAGGTCTTGGTCCACACACACACACACACACACACACACACACACACACACACACACACACACACACACACACACACACACACACACACACACACACACACACACACACAGTTAATCTCATGAATTCCCAGTGCCAGGCATCGATGTACTGTAAGAGAGAACTTACATGGCATTACTGGCTGTAGTTGCAGAGAGAGCAGTGGTGGACACCACACCACATTTGGCACATTTCAGAGTTAACCCTGTATGGGGCTCGTTCATCGGTCTGTGGGACAACAAACAACAAAACAACAGAAAATAGTGTTTAGTGAAGAAGTAGCACTATGACGAGAATAGCATTCCTTCTGTTCTCTCATACAACATGTGGACACTAGTGAAGAAGTAGCACTATGACTAGCATAGCATTCCTTCTGTTCTCTCATACAGTAGTGAAGAAGCAGCACTATGACTAGCATAGCATTCCTTCTGTTCTCTCATACAACATGTGGACACTAGTGATGATAGTAGTGAAGAAGTAGCACTATGACTAGCATAGCATTCCTTCTGTCCTCTCATACAACATGTGGACACTAGTGATGACAGTAGTGAAGAAGCAGCACTATGACTAGCATAGCATTCCTTCTGTTCTCTCATACAACATGTGGACACTAGTGATGACAGTAGTGAAGAAGTAGCACTATGACTAGCATAGCATTCCTTCTGTTCTCTCATACAACATGTGGACACTAGTGATGATAGTAGTGAAGAAGTAGCACTATGACTAGCATAGCATTCCTTCTGTTCTCTCATACAGTAGTGAAGAAGCAGCACTATGACTAGCATAGCATTCCTTCTGTTCTCTCATACAACATGTGGACACTAGTGATGATAGTAATGAAGAAGTAGCACTATGACTAGCATAGCATTCCTTCTGTTCTCTCATACAACATGTGGACACTAGTGATGACAGTAGTGAAGAAGTAGCACTATGACTAGCATAGCATTCCTTCTGTTCTCTCATACAGCAGTGAAGAAGCAGCACTATGACTAGCATAGCATTCCTTCTGTTCTCTCATACAACATGTGGACACTAGTGATGATAGTAGTGAAGAAGCATTACTATGACTATCATAGCATTCCTTCTGTTCTCTCATACAACATGTGGACACTAGTGATGATAGTAGTGAAGAAGCAGCACTATGACTAGCATAGCATTCCTTCTGTTCTCTCATACAACATGTGGACACTAGTGAAGAAGTAGCACTATGACTAGCATAGCATTCCTTCTGTTCTCTCATACAACATGTGGACACTAGTGATGATGGTAGTGAAGAAGCAGCACTATGACTAGCATAGCAATCCTTCTGTTCTCTCATACAACATGTGGACACTAGTGATGACAGTAGTGAAGAAGTAGCACTATGACTAGCATAGCATTCCTTCTGTTCTCTCATACAACATGTGGACACTAGTGATGATAGTAGTGAAGAAGCAGCACTATGACTAGCATAGCATTCCTTCTGTTCTCTCATACAACATGTGGACACTAGTGAAGAAGTAGCACTATGACTAGCATAGCATTCCTTCTGTTCTCTCATACAACATGTGGACACTAGTGATGACAGTAGTGAAGAAGCAGCACTATGACTAGCATAGCATTCCTTCTGTTCTCTCATACAACATGTGGACACTAGTGAAGAAGTAGCACTATGACTAGCATAGCATTCCTTCTGTTCTCTCATACAACATGTGGACACTAGTGATGACAGTAGTGAAGAAGCAGCACTATGACTAGCATAGCATTCCTTCTGTTCTCTCATACAACATGTGGACACTAGTGATGACGGTAGTGAAGAAGCAGCACTATGACTAGCATAGCAATCCTTCTGTTCTCTCATACAACATGTGGACACTAGTGATGACAGTAGTGAAGAAGCAGCACTATGACTAGCATAGCATTCCTTCTGTTCTCTCATACAACATGTGGACACTAGTGATGACAGTAGTGAAGAAGCAGCACTATGACTAGCATAGCATTCCTTCTGTTCTCTCATACAACATGTGGACACTAGTGATGACAGTAGTGAAGAAGTAGCACTATGACTAGCATAGCATTCCTTCTGTTCTCTCATACAACATGTGGACACTAGTGAAGAAGTAGCACTATGACTAGCATAGCATTCCTTCTGTTCTCTCATACAACATGTGGACACTAGTGATGATGGTAGTGAAGAAGTAGCACTATGACTAGCATAGCATTCCTTCTGTTCTCTCATACAACATGTGGACACTAGTGATGATAGTAGTGAAGAAGTAGCACTATGACTAGCATAGCATTCCTTCTGTTCTCTCATACAGTAGTGAAGAAGCAGCACTATGACTAGCATAGCATTCCTTCTGTTCTCTCATACAACATGTGGACACTAGTGATGATAGTAATGAAGAAGTAGCACTATGACTAGCATAGCATTCCTTCTGTTCTCTCATACAACATGTGGACACTAGTGATGACAGTAGTGAAGAAGTAGCACTATGACTAGCATAGCATTCCTTCTGTTCTCTCATACAGTAGTGAAGAAGCAGCACTATGACTAGCATAGCATTCCTTCTGTTCTCTCATACAACATGTGGACACTAGTGATGATAGTAGTGAAGAAGCATTACTATGACTATCATAGCATTCCTTCTGTTCTCTCATACAACATGTGGACACTAGTGATGATAGTAGTGAAGAAGCAGCACTATGACTAGCATAGCATTCCTTCTGTTCTCTCATACAACATGTGGACACTAGTGATGACAGTAGTGAAGAAGCAGCACTATGACTAGCATAGCATTCCTTCTGTTCTCTCATACAACATGTGGACACTAGTGATGATGGTAGTGAAGAAGCAGCACTATGACTAGCATAGCAATCCTTCTGTTCTCTCATACAACATGTGGACACTAGTGATGACAGTAGTGAAGAAGTAGCACTATGACTAGCATAGCATTCCTTCTGTTCTCTCATACAACATGTGGACACTAGTGATGATAGTAGTGAAGAAGCAGCACTATGACTAGCATAGCATTCCTTCTGTTCTCTCATACAACATGTGGACACTAGTGAAGAAGTAGCACTATGACTAGCATAGCATTCCTTCTGTTCTCTCATACAACATGTGGACACTAGTGATGACAGTAGTGAAGAAGCAGCACTATGACTAGCATAGCATTCCTTCTGTTCTCTCATACAACATGTGGACACTAGTGAAGAAGTAGCACTATGACTAGCATAGCATTCCTTCTGTTCTCTCATACAACATGTGGACACTAGTGATGACAGTAGTGAAGAAGCAGCACTATGACTAGCATAGCATTCCTTCTGTTCTCTCATACAACATGTGGACACTAGTGATGACGGTAGTGAAGAAGCAGCACTATGACTAGCATAGCAATCCTTCTGTTCTCTCATACAACATGTGGACACTAGTGATGACAGTAGTGAAGAAGCAGCACTATGACTAGCATAGCATTCCTTCTGTTCTCTCATACAACATGTGGACACTAGTGATGACAGTAGTGAAGAAGCAGCACTATGACTAGCATAGCATTCCTTCTGTTCTCTCATACAACATGTGGACACTAGTGATGACAGTAGTGAAGAAGTAGCACTATGACTAGCATAGCATTCCTTCTGTTCTCTCATACAACATGTGGACACTAGTGAAGAAGTAGCACTATGACTAGCATAGCATTCCTTCTGTTCTCTCATACAACATGTGGACACTAGTGATGATGGTAGTGAAGAAGTAGCACTATGACTAGCATAGCATTCCTTCTGTTCTCTCATACAACATGTGGACACTAGTGATGATAGTAGTGAAGAAGTAGCACTATGACTAGCATAGCATTCCTTCTGTTCTCTCATACAGTAGTGAAGAAGCAGCACTATGACTAGCATAGCATTCCTTCTGTTCTCTCATACAACATGTGGACACTAGTGATGATAGTAATGAAGAAGTAGCACTATGACTAGCATAGCATTCCTTCTGTTCTCTCATACAACATGTGGACACTAGTGATGACAGTAGTGAAGAAGCAGCACTATGACTAGCATAGCATTCCTTCTGTTCTCTCATACAACATGTGGACACTAGTGATGATAGTAGTGAAGAAGCATTACTATGACTATCATAGCATTCCTTCTGTTCTCTCATACAACATGTGGACACTAGTGATGATAGTAGTGAAGAAGCAGCACTATGACTAGCATAGCATTCCTTCTGTTCTCTCATACAACATGTGGACACTAGTGATGACAGTAGTGAAGAAGCAGCACTATGACTAGCATAGCATTCCTTCTGTTCTCTCATACAACATGTGGACACTAGTGATGATGGTAGTGAAGAAGCAGCACTATGACTAGCATAGCATTCCTTCTGTTCTCTCATACAACATGTGGACACTAGTGATGACAGTAGTGAAGAAGTAGCACTATGACTAGCATAGCATTCCTTCTGTTCTCTCATACAACATGTGGACACTAGTGAAGAAGTAGCACTATGACTAGCATAGCATTCCTTCTGTTCTCTCATACAACATGTGGACACTAGTGATGATGGTAGTGAAGAAGTAGCACTATGACTAGCATAGCATTCCTTCTGTTCTCTCATACAACATGTGGACACTAGTGATGATAGTAGTGAAGAAGTAGCACTATGACTAGCATAGCATTCCTTCTGTTCTCTCATACAGTAGTGAAGAAGCAGCACTATGACTAGCATAGCATTCCTTCTGTTCTCTCATACAACATGTGGACACTAGTGATGATAGTAATGAAGAAGTAGCACTATGACTAGCATAGCATTCCTTCTGTTCTCTCATACAACATGTGGACACTAGTGATGACAGTAGTGAAGAAGTAGCACTATGACTAGCATAGCATTCCTTCTGTTCTCTCATACAGTAGTGAAGAAGCAGCACTATGACTAGCATAGCATTCCTTCTGTTCTCTCATACAACATGTGGACACTAGTGATGATAGTAGTGAAGAAGCATTACTATGACTATCATAGCATTCCTTCTGTTCTCTCATACAACATGTGGACACTAGTGATGATAGTAGTGAAGAAGCAGCACTATGACTAGCATAGCATTCCTTCTGTTCTCTCATACAACATGTGGACACTAGTGATGACAGTAGTGAAGAAGCAGCACTATGACTAGCATAGCATTCCTTCTGTTCTCTCATACAACATGTGGACACTAGTGATGATGGTAGTGAAGAAGCAGCACTATGACTAGCATAGCAATCCTTCTGTTCTCTCATACAACATGTGGACACTAGTGATGACAGTAGTGAAGAAGTAGCACTATGACTAGCATAGCATTCCTTCTGTTCTCTCATACAACATGTGGACACTAGTGATGATAGTAGTGAAGAAGCAGCACTATGACTAGCATAGCATTCCTTCTGTTCTCTCATACAACATGTGGACACTAGTGAAGAAGTAGCACTATGACTAGCATAGCATTCCTTCTGTTCTCTCATACAACATGTGGACACTAGTGATGACAGTAGTGAAGAAGCAGCACTATGACTAGCATAGCATTCCTTCTGTTCTCTCATACAACATGTGGACACTAGTGAAGAAGTAGCACTATGACTAGCATAGCATTCCTTCTGTTCTCTCATACAACATGTGGACACTAGTGATGACAGTAGTGAAGAAGCAGCACTATGACTAGCATAGCATTCCTTCTGTTCTCTCATACAACATGTGGACACTAGTGATGACGGTAGTGAAGAAGCAGCACTATGACTAGCATAGCAATCCTTCTGTTCTCTCATACAACATGTGGACACTAGTGATGACAGTAGTGAAGAAGCAGCACTATGACTAGCATAGCATTCCTTCTGTTCTCTCATACAACATGTGGACACTAGTGATGACAGTAGTGAAGAAGCAGCACTATGACTAGCATAGCATTCCTTCTGTTCTCTCATACAACATGTGGACACTAGTGATGACAGTAGTGAAGAAGTAGCACTATGACTAGCATAGCATTCCTTCTGTTCTCTCATACAACATGTGGACACTAGTGAAGAAGTAGCACTATGACTAGCATAGCATTCCTTCTGTTCTCTCATACAACATGTGGACACTAGTGATGATGGTAGTGAAGAAGTAGCACTATGACTAGCATAGCATTCCTTCTGTTCTCTCATACAACATGTGGACACTAGTGATGATAGTAGTGAAGAAGTAGCACTATGACTAGCATAGCATTCCTTCTGTTCTCTCATACAGTAGTGAAGAAGCAGCACTATGACTAGCATAGCATTCCTTCTGTTCTCTCATACAACATGTGGACACTAGTGATGATAGTAATGAAGAAGTAGCACTATGACTAGCATAGCATTCCTTCTGTTCTCTCATACAACATGTGGACACTAGTGATGACAGTAGTGAAGAAGCAGCACTATGACTAGCATAGCATTCCTTCTGTTCTCTCATACAACATGTGGACACTAGTGATGATAGTAGTGAAGAAGCATTACTATGACTATCATAGCATTCCTTCTGTTCTCTCATACAACATGTGGACACTAGTGATGATAGTAGTGAAGAAGCAGCACTATGACTAGCATAGCATTCCTTCTGTTCTCTCATACAACATGTGGACACTAGTGATGACAGTAGTGAAGAAGCAGCACTATGACTAGCATAGCATTCCTTCTGTTCTCTCATACAACATGTGGACACTAGTGATGATGGTAGTGAAGAAGCAGCACTATGACTAGCATAGCAATCCTTCTGTTCTCTCATACAACATGTGGACACTAGTGATGACAGTAGTGAAGAAGTAGCACTATGACTAGCATAGCATTCCTTCTGTTCTCTCATACAACATGTGGACACTAGTGATGATAGTAGTGAAGAAGCAGCACTATGACTAGCATAGCATTCCTTCTGTTCTCTCATACAACATGTGGACACTAGTGAAGAAGTAGCACTATGACTAGCATAGCATTCCTTCTGTTCTCTCATACAACATGTGGACACTAGTGATGACAGTAGTGAAGAAGCAGCACTATGACTAGCATAGCATTCCTTCTGTTCTCTCATACAACATGTGGACACTAGTGAAGAAGTAGCACTATGACTAGCATAGCATTCCTTCTGTTCTCTCATACAACATGTGGACACTAGTGATGACAGTAGTGAAGAAGCAGCACTATGACTAGCATAGCATTCCTTCTGTTCTCTCATACAACATGTGGACACTAGTGATGATGGTAGTGAAGAAGCAGCACTGTGACTAGCATAGCATTCCTTCTGTTCTCTCATACAGTAGTGAAGAAGCAGCACTATGACTAGCATAGCATTCCTTCTGTTCTCTCATACAACATGTGGACACTAGTGATGATGGTAGTGAAGAAGTAGCACTATGACTAGCATAGCATTCCTTCTGTTCTCTCATACAACATGTGGACACTAGTGATGACAGTAGTGAAGAAGCAGCACTATGACTAGCATAGCATTCCTTCTGTTCTCTCATACAGTAGTGAAGAAGCAGCACTATGACTAGCATAGCATTCCTTCTGTTCTCTCATACAACATGTGGACACTAGTGATGACAGTAGTGAAGAAGCAGCACTATGACTAGCATAGCATTCCTTCTGTTCTCTCATACAGTAGTGAAGAAGCAGCACTATGACTAGCATAGCATTCCTTCTGTTCTCTCATACAACATGTGGACACTAGTGATGACAGTAGTGAAGAAGTAGCACTATGACTAGCATAGCATTCCTTCTGTTCTCTCATACAACATGTGGACACTAGTGATGACAGTAGTGAAGAAGCAGCACTATGACTAGCATAGCATTCCTTCTGTTCTCTCATACAACATGTGGACACTAGTGATGATGGTAGTGAAGAAGCAGCACTATGACTAGCATAGCATTCCTTCTGTTCTCTCATACAACATGTGGACACTAGTGATGACAGTAGTGAAGAAGTAGCACTATGACTAGCATAGCATTCCTTCTGTTCTCTCATACAACATGTGGACACTAGTGAAGAAGTAGCACTATGACTAGCATAGCATTCCTTCTGTTCTCTCATACAACATGTGGACACTAGTGATGATGGTAGTGAAGAAGTAGCACTATGACTAGCATAGCATTCCTTCTGTTCTCTCATACAACATGTGGACACTAGTGATGATAGTAGTGAAGAAGTAGCACTATGACTAGCATAGCATTCCTTCTGTTCTCTCATACAGTAGTGAAGAAGCAGCACTATGACTAGCATAGCATTCCTTCTGTTCTCTCATACAACATGTGGACACTAGTGATGATAGTAATGAAGAAGTAGCACTATGACTAGCATAGCATTCCTTCTGTTCTCTCATACAACATGTGGACACTAGTGATGACAGTAGTGAAGAAGTAGCACTATGACTAGCATAGCATTCCTTCTGTTCTCTCATACAGTAGTGAAGAAGCAGCACTATGACTAGCATAGCATTCCTTCTGTTCTCTCATACAACATGTGGACACTAGTGATGATAGTAGTGAAGAAGCATTACTATGACTATCATAGCATTCCTTCTGTTCTCTCATACAACATGTGGACACTAGTGATGATAGTAGTGAAGAAGCAGCACTATGACTAGCATAGCATTCCTTCTGTTCTCTCATACAACATGTGGACACTAGTGATGACAGTAGTGAAGAAGCAGCACTATGACTAGCATAGCATTCCTTCTGTTCTCTCATACAACATGTGGACACTAGTGATGATGGTAGTGAAGAAGCAGCACTATGACTAGCATAGCAATCCTTCTGTTCTCTCATACAACATGTGGACACTAGTGATGACAGTAGTGAAGAAGTAGCACTATGACTAGCATAGCATTCCTTCTGTTCTCTCATACAACATGTGGACACTAGTGATGATAGTAGTGAAGAAGCAGCACTATGACTAGCATAGCATTCCTTCTGTTCTCTCATACAACATGTGGACACTAGTGAAGAAGTAGCACTATGACTAGCATAGCATTCCTTCTGTTCTCTCATACAACATGTGGACACTAGTGATGACAGTAGTGAAGAAGCAGCACTATGACTAGCATAGCATTCCTTCTGTTCTCTCATACAACATGTGGACACTAGTGAAGAAGTAGCACTATGACTAGCATAGCATTCCTTCTGTTCTCTCATACAACATGTGGACACTAGTGATGACAGTAGTGAAGAAGCAGCACTATGACTAGCATAGCATTCCTTCTGTTCTCTCATACAACATGTGGACACTAGTGATGACGGTAGTGAAGAAGCAGCACTATGACTAGCATAGCAATCCTTCTGTTCTCTCATACAACATGTGGACACTAGTGATGACAGTAGTGAAGAAGCAGCACTATGACTAGCATAGCATTCCTTCTGTTCTCTCATACAACATGTGGACACTAGTGATGACAGTAGTGAAGAAGCAGCACTATGACTAGCATAGCATTCCTTCTGTTCTCTCATACAACATGTGGACACTAGTGATGACAGTAGTGAAGAAGTAGCACTATGACTAGCATAGCATTCCTTCTGTTCTCTCATACAACATGTGGACACTAGTGAAGAAGTAGCACTATGACTAGCATAGCATTCCTTCTGTTCTCTCATACAACATGTGGACACTAGTGATGATGGTAGTGAAGAAGTAGCACTATGACTAGCATAGCATTCCTTCTGTTCTCTCATACAACATGTGGACACTAGTGATGATAGTAGTGAAGAAGTAGCACTATGACTAGCATAGCATTCCTTCTGTTCTCTCATACAGTAGTGAAGAAGCAGCACTATGACTAGCATAGCATTCCTTCTGTTCTCTCATACAACATGTGGACACTAGTGATGATAGTAATGAAGAAGTAGCACTATGACTAGCATAGCATTCCTTCTGTTCTCTCATACAACATGTGGACACTAGTGATGACAGTAGTGAAGAAGCAGCACTATGACTAGCATAGCATTCCTTCTGTTCTCTCATACAACATGTGGACACTAGTGATGATAGTAGTGAAGAAGCATTACTATGACTATCATAGCATTCCTTCTGTTCTCTCATACAACATGTGGACACTAGTGATGATAGTAGTGAAGAAGCAGCACTATGACTAGCATAGCATTCCTTCTGTTCTCTCATACAACATGTGGACACTAGTGATGACAGTAGTGAAGAAGCAGCACTATGACTAGCATAGCATTCCTTCTGTTCTCTCATACAACATGTGGACACTAGTGATGATAGTAGTGAAGAAGCAGCACTATGACTAGCATAGCAATCCTTCTGTTCTCTCATACAACATGTGGACACTAGTGATGACAGTAGTGAAGAAGTAGCACTATGACTAGCATAGCATTCCTTCTGTTCTCTCATACAACATGTGGACACTAGTGATGATAGTAGTGAAGAAGCAGCACTATGACTAGCATAGCATTCCTTCTGTTCTCTCATACAACATGTGGACACTAGTGAAGAAGTAGCACTATGACTAGCATAGCATTCCTTCTGTTCTCTCATACAACATGTGGACACTAGTGATGACAGTAGTGAAGAAGCAGCACTATGACTAGCATAGCATTCCTTCTGTTCTCTCATACAACATGTGGACACTAGTGAAGAAGTAGCACTATGACTAGCATAGCATTCCTTCTGTTCTCTCATACAACATGTGGACACTAGTGATGACAGTAGTGAAGAAGCAGCACTATGACTAGCATAGCATTCCTTCTGTTCTCTCATACAACATGTGGACACTAGTGATGATGGTAGTGAAGAAGCAGCACTGTGACTAGCATAGCATTCCTTCTGTTCTCTCATACAGTAGTGAAGAAGCAGCACTATGACTAGCATAGCATTCCTTCTGTTCTCTCATACAACATGTGGACACTAGTGATGATGGTAGTGAAGAAGTAGCACTATGACTAGCATAGCATTCCTTCTGTTCTCTCATACAACATGTGGACACTAGTGATGACAGTAGTGAAGAAGCAGCACTATGACTAGCATAGCATTCCTTCTGTTCTTCTGTTGAAGAAGCTATGACTAGCATAGCATTCCTTCTGTTCTCTCATACAACATGTGGACACTAGTGATGACAGTAGTGAAGAAGCAGCACTATGACTAGCATAGCATTCCTTCTGTTCTCTCATACAACATGTAGTGAAGAAAGAAGTAGCACTATGACTAGCATAGCATTCCTTCTGTTCTCTCATACAACATGTGGACACTAGTGAAGAAGCAGCACTACTATGACTAGCATAGCATTCCTTCTGTTCTCTCATACAACATGTGGACACTAGTGATGACAGTAGTGAAGAAGCAGCACTATGACTAGCATAGCATTCCTTCTGTTCTCTCATACAACATGTGGACACTAGTGATGATGGTAGTGAAGAAGCAGCACTATGACTAGCATAGCATTCCTTCTGTTCTCTCATACAACATGTGGACACTAGTGATGATGGTAGTGAAGAAGTAGCACTATGACTAGCATAGCATTCCTTCTGTTCTCTCATACAGTAGTGAAGAAGCAGCACTATGACTAGCATAGCATTCCTTCTGTTCTCTCATACAACATGTGGACACTAGTGATGATGGTAGTGAAGAAGCAGCACTATGACTAGCATAGCATTCCTTCTGTTCTCTCATACAACATGTGGACACTAGTGATGATGGTAGTGAAGAAGCAGCACTATGACTAGCATAGCATTCCTTCTGTTCTCTCATACAACATGTGGACACTAGTGATGATGGTAGTGAAGAAACAGCACTATGACTAGCATAGCATTCCTTCTGTTCTCTCATACAACATGTGGACACTAGTGATGACAGTAGTGAAGAAGCAGCACTACACCATCCCAACGTTCTCTATCATATTAGCAGAATCTAGGGCCAATTTGTCCGTGTTTTTAACCCTTGTGTGGTGTTCATGCTATTCATCCAATGTTCACGGGTCTGATGGACACACAACATTTTGGGGTTATAAAACAATACAGCCATAACAATTTATGTAAAAATACTTAATAATTCATACTTAGATGTTGACTTATATCAATTACAAGCAATATAGACAGCATACGTGGTTCATATTTCTCATTTATCTATACAAGCGCTATTCGTTTTTTGTTGTTGTTGTAAAATGTGATTTTTATAAACAAAAATATATTATAATCAAGACATGGGTGGAATAAATCATGTTTATCTTGAACAAATATAAATGAAACAATGTTTTCATCACAATTGATGTTTATTGCTTTGAACTGAATACATTGGAAGGACAAATATTCCTACAGTATTTTATGGAAATGATAAATGAGCCCCATTGAACACAAATTAAGGCCGGTCTACACACCACATGAGGGACAGAGTTTTACTGTGTGTGTGTTGCAAATTTATTTCTTGCACTTGATGCATGTGTACTGTGTCTTCCTGTCCTTCTTGTCCACACACATCACAGTGCTTCTTCTTGTTGCTACCGGCTGCAATCTAGAATGATGAAAACACTAAGTTCAGGAATTTTACTAACATCTCACTCACATATATAGTTACAGCAGGCCAATGTAGGAGAGTCAGACACACATATGCAACAACATCACTCACACTTACTTCCCGTACTGGAGTTGTTGGTTCTGTGGGTCGGGCAGATGGGGCACCAGCATCCTCTTCCTGAATCCTCCTCATGATGGCTGCAGAAGCTGGGGTCCTTGGGATATGTTGTCTCCTCTGGATTTGGGGTCTTACCAATGCCTTGCCCAGCTCCTCGAGAAAGAGCCGTCTCCTCTGGAGCTTCCCTCTGTTCCAGTCTGGGTTCAACGCCATCCAGTTGACAAACGTGTTGTACGTCCAAGATGTTAAAAGAATATCACAAGTGGCCAGCAGAGGGTTCTTCTTCTGCAGCTGTAGCCAGTCACCAGCTTGTCTTGTCCACCCCTCCTTCTGCAGCTGTAGTCAGTCACCAGCTTGTCTTGTCCACCCCTCCTTCTGCAGCTGTAGCCAGTCACCAGCTTGTCTTGTCCACCCCTCCTTCTGTAGCATTGTAATCCATTATCATTTCTGGTTTATGATGTTCCTGGTCATAGATTCTCCCATCCCTATGCAGCGTACTCAAGAGTACCACATTTGTGCCTTTCTTTGGCACGTAAGACACTAGGGACGTGTCGGCCGTGAACACAAACTAAGAGGGATTGATAGGCCTCTTCCGTGCATTCAGCAGCTGAGGTGGAAGCTCTGTTCCTACCATCGGCAGCTTCCTCTTGAGGAGCTCCTGTCCCAGCTTGTGCAAAGTAAAAAAGTTATTGCATGTGATGTTGTGGCCACGGAGTCACTGTGTCACGTCCAGGACAACCCGCATCCCTTGGTTCTTCTCAGGGGCTCCTCCAGGACAACCCGCATCCCTTGGTTCTTCTCGGGGGCTCCTCCAGGACAACCCGCATCCCTTGGTTCTTCTCATTGGCTCCTCCAGGACAAGCCACATCCCTTGGTTCTTCTCAGGGGCTCCTCCAGGCCACCCTGCATCCCTTGGTTCTTCTCAGGGGCTCCTCCAGGACAACCCGCATCCCTTGGTTCTTCTCAGGGGCTCCTCCAGGACAAGCCACATCCCTTGGTTCTTCTCATTGGCTCCTCCAGGACAACCCGCATCCCTTGGTTCTTCTCATTGGCTCCTCCAGGACAAGCCGCATCCCTTGGTTCTTCTCATTGGCTCCTCCAGGACAACCCGCATCCCTTTGTTTTTCTCAGGGGCTCCTCCAGGACAACCCGCATCCCTTGGTTCTTCTCAGGGGCTCCTCCAGGACAACCTGCATCCCTTGGTTCTTCTCAGGGGCTCCTCCAGGACAACCCGCATCCCTTGGTTCTTCTCAGGGGCTCCTCCAGGACAACCCGCATCCCTTGGTTCTTCTCAGGGGCTCCTCCATTTGACTTCACCATATATACTCGCAAGTTCCACACATATGATGAAGCAGCATCACAGGCAGCCCAGATCTTGATTCTATATTTTGCAGGTTTAGACGGTATGTACTGCCTGAAGGGGCAGCGGCCCCTAAATGGCATAAGCTGCTCATCAAGAGTAACGTTGGGCCCGGGGTTGTAAAACAGGGGAAGGCGGTCCACCCACTAGTCACACACTGACCTGATTGCAGCTAGCTTGTCTCTCTGCCGCCGAGCTGGTCTGGTGTCTCGGTTATTGAAATGGATAATCCTGTAAATAATGTGGAAGTTTTACATTGTTGCACAGAAAAGTTCTCAGGGATTCTGTGGATTCTCCATTGGATCTGAAAACACCAGCAAGGATAAGAACCTCCCCCCTAATTAAAAATAAATAAATAAACACACCTTCCCTCCAAATTAGTACAGTCCAGAATGATTTTCTGGATGGTGTCTGGGATGAACAGTTCAAAAGGAGACTATGTCCTGCACATGAGAAACCTCCATCCGCGTCGGCCCTGGTTGTATCTTTATCACATTGGCAACCATGAGGGACGGCCCTGGTTGTATCTTTATCACATTGGCAACCATGAGGGACGGCCCTGGTTGTATCTTTATCACATTGGCAGCCATGAGGGGTGGCCCTAGTTACATCTTTATCACATTGGCAGGCATGAGGGACGGCCCTGGTTGTATCTTTATCACATTGGCAACCATGAGGGACGGCCCTGGTTGTATCTTTATCACATTGGCAACCATGAGGGACGGCCCTAGTTGTATCTTTATCACATTGGCAGTCATGAGGGATGGTCCTGGTTGTATCTTTATCACATTGATAGCCATGAGGGGTGGCCCTAGTTACATCTTTATCACATTGGCAGTCATGAGGGGTGGTCCTGGTTGTATCTTTATCACATTGGCAGTCATGAGGGGTGGTCCTGGTCTATCTTTATCACATTGGCAACCATGAGGGACGGCCCTAGTTACATCTTTATCACATTGGCAGTCATGAGGGATGGTCCTGATTGTATCTTTATCACATTGATAGCCATGAGGGGTGGCCCTAGTTACATCTTTATCACATTGGCAGCCATGAGGGATGGTCCTGGTTGTATCTTTAGCACATTGGCAGCCATGAGGGATGGTCCTGGTTGTATCTTTATCACATTGGCAGCCATGAGGGATGGTCCTGGGTGTATCTTTATCACATTGGAAGCCATGAGGGATGGTCCTGGTTGTATCTTTATCACATTGGCAGCCATGAGGGGTGGTCCATTCCTTGGACAAGAAGACCATTCAATTTCAATTTTTTTTGACATCCATATTTCTCCTCCTGTAGGTTGCTGACGGATTGGTCCTGGGTATGGTTGGCTGCTGATGGGCTGGTCCTGGGGCTGGTTGGTTGCTGAAGGGCTGGTCCTGGGGCTGGTTGCTGATGGGCTGGTCCTGTGGCTGGTTGCTGACAGGCTGGTCCTGGTTGTTGACGGGCTGGTCCTGGGGCTGGTTGCTGATGGGCTGGTCCTGGGGCTGGTTGCTGACGGGCTGGTCCTGGGGCTGATTGCTGACGGGCTGGTCCTGGGGCTGGTTGCTGACAGGTTGGTCCTGGGGCTGGTTGCTGATGGGCTGGTCCAGGGGCTGGTTGCTGACGGGCTGGTCCTGGGGCTGGTTGCTGATGGGCTTGGTCCTGGGGCTGATTGCTGACGGGCTGGTCCTGGGGCTGGTTGCTGACGGGCTGGTCCTGGGGCTGGATGCTGACGGGCTGATCCTGGGGCTGGTTGCTGACGGGCTGGTCCTGGGACTGGTTGCTGACAGGCTGGTCCTGGTTGCTGACGGGCTGGTCCTGGGGCTGGAGGCTGATGGGCTGGTCCTAGGGCTGGTTGCTGACGGGCTGGTCCTGGGGCTGGTTGCTGACAGGTTGGTGCTGGGGCTGGTTGCTGATGGGCTGGTCCCAGGGCTGGTTGCTGATGGGCTGGTCCTGGGGCTGATTGCTGACGGGCTGGTCCTGGTTGCTGATGGGCTGGTCCTGGTTGCTGATGGGCTGGTCCTGGGGCTGATTGCTGACGGGCTGGTCCTGGGGCTGGTTGCTGACGGGCTGGTCCTGGGGCTGAAGATGCTTCATCTTCCAAAGTGGAAAACACTCTTTCCACACCAGCTTCTCTCGCTGCAAAAATTATTTTGAAGTCTCTCTGAGCAGAGATGATTTTTGCCTTACTGATTCATTGTGGTAAGGAGCCACACATGCAAAGCTATTTCTCTGTTGTGTTCCTCACCCAATTTGCACCTGGCTGGGGGAGAGTTTGGAAAAATGTTTTTTTTTTTTTTTTACAATGTATTGAAATAATATATTGTAATAATATATTGTAATAATATATTGTAATAATATATTGTAATAATATATTGTAATAATATATTGTAATAATATATTGTAATAACATCGTGCAGGTTCCCGCAAGACTTGCCAAGTGAAAGGTTAAATAAAAAAATACAATAAATAAAACATGTATTGTGTAGTTTCACAGTGTGCACTCAATAAAAACATGTTCTTCACAGAAAATGAGCCAAGGCCAAAGAGTCCAGATTGAAAAAATAATAAATTGCATTTTTCATTTAGTAAACACTGAAAATGTGTCCCACAGACCTCAACACCACACAAGGGTTAAGAAAAAACAGGAGCACCCACAACTTTTCATGTTAGCGTGGGTGTTGTAGAGGGCTTTGGGATTAACACGCATCAAGATGAAGACAGAAAATGACGTTAGTGAAAAAAACATCACTTGGAATGGCATCCCAACTTTCTGTATCACACTAGTAGTAGTCAGGCAGGGCCAAAGTGTTCTAAAAACACATGACAAGATGACCTAAGGCTGGTTTACAGTAGATCTCAGGACTGTCTGTGGACAGTTGTCACATTCTAGTGGTCTACAGACATGTTGTTAGACCGAGTATAAACCTGTCTTTATGTGGGGCTGTTTAAGAGGGATGCTGGTGTACCAACCAACGAGAAGACGACAGAAAATAACTCATTCCAGCTCTGTATCTTGTTAGTAGTAGTCAGGGCCAATCTGGGGACCTGTGGGTGGTGGGCGTTTTAAACTATTTTCATTATGGACTGATTCTGCCACGTCTCTCCCCTACTCTCCTCACACACACACACACACACACACACACACACACACACACACACACACACACACACACACACACACACACACACACACACACACACACACACACACACACACACACACACACACACACGTCGTCTCCCCCAGAGAGATGTGACCTCTTTATGTTGATACCTCTAATGTTCTCCCATCAGACAGAGTAAAGAACGAGGCCTAATCTCCATATGGAAAATGAAGAGATTCAGAGGGTCTGTGTGAATGTGTGGTGAGGGGGAGTCAGACTACGATGTATACTAAAGGACTGGAGAAGTAGACCACTGCAGATCTTAGGACTATACAGTCAACACTCCGGCCAACATGGAGTGTTTCAATGTCCATATAAGGAAGTATAACTAAATAAGGAAGAATAACTAGTTGCTGTCTGTCTTTGCTGTGTATCACAATGTATTTTATAAGTAGGTGCTCTCTTACCCAGCTGCTTCAGACATACTACAGGTCATAGAAATAGAATAGAATAGAATAGAGATTCTATATCTTTGCTGTAGGTGGTTTCTTACCCAGCTCGATGCTTCGGCTTCTTCTCCAGAATCCCGTCTCTGGAGACCAGCTTGTTGAACACCAGGATACCAATCACCATGTTGACCTGTTCATAGAGAAGGAATACCTTCACATATATATTCATATACCTGAGGGAAACCTGAATATATCTAGTCATAAACCTGAAGGAAACCTGAATATATTTAGTCATATACCTGAGGGAAACCTGAATATATTTAGTCATAAACCTGAGGGAAACCTGAATATATCTAGTCATAAACCTGAAGGAAACCTGAATATATCTAGTCATATACCTGAGGGAAACCTGAATATATTTAGTCATAAACCTGAAGGAAACCTGAATATATCTAGTCATATACCTGAGGGAAACCTGAATATATTTAGTCATAAACCTGAAGGAAACCTGAATATATTTAGTCATAAACCTGAAGGAAACCTGAATATATCTAGTCATATACCTGAGGGAAACCTGAATATATTTAGTCATAAACCTGAAGGAAACCTGAATATATACTGTATAGTCATGTACCCGAGGGAAACCTGAATATATTTAGTCATATACCTGAGGGAATCTTGAATATATTTAGTCATATACCTGAGGGAAACCTGACTATATTTAGTCATATACCTGAGGGAAACGTGAATATATTTAGTCATATGGGGCTACCGGTTCAAAGCACTGGGCCACTAACTGAAAGGTTGCCGGTTTGAATCCCTGAGACGAATGAAAACATATAACTAGTTACACTCCCTGATATTCAACTGTTTACAGAGAAAAGCAGTGTAACTGGTGGGAATCAGCCTGGCTCTCCCACTCACCAACACAACTCCATTACACTAAGAGGACACTGTCAAGGTCTGAAGGGAGACATTTACATTTTCAGAGGGCAGGATTGGGGTCACTTCCATTTCAATAAAGGAAGTAAACAGAAATGTGGATTCCAACTCCAATCCTCCTAATGGAATGGACCCCAGTCCTGGACTAAGGTGAGGGAACAATGTCACATCTAAAGACACTTGTGTACTTTAGGAAAGTTAGCTGCATTAGTATGTCAATAAGATGTCATTATCCTTGTGAAATACAGAAGGTGATTGACATTATTAGTGTACCGTACACATTCTGTCTCTCTCTATTCTGATCTCTCTCCTCTATTCTGATCTCTCTCCTCTATTATGATCTCTCTCCTCTATTATGATCTCTCTCTCCTCTATTATGATCTCTCTCCTCTATTATGATCTCTATCCTCTATTATGATCTCTATCCTCTATTCTGATCTCTATCCTCTATTATGATCTCTATCCTCTATTCTGATCTCTATCCTCTATTCTGATCTCTATCCTCTATTCTGATCTCTATCCTCTATTCTGATCTCTATCCTCTATTCTGATCTCTCTCCTCTATTATGATCATTCTCTATTATGATCGTTTTCTAGTATGATCTCTCTCCTCTATTCTGATCTCTCTCCTCTATTCTGATCTCTCTCCTCTATTATGATCTCTATCCTCTATTCTGATCTCTCTCCTCTATTATGATCATTCTCTATTATGATCGTTTTCTAGTATGATCTCTCTCCTCTATTATGATCTCTCTTCTATTATGATCTCTCTTCTATTATGATCTCTCTCCTCTATTCTGATCTCTCTCTCTATATTATGGTCTCTCTCCTCTATTATGATCTCTCTATATTATGGTCTCTCTCCTCTATTATGATCTCTCTATAGTATGGTCTCTCTCCTCTATTATGATCTCTCTCTATATTATGATCTCTCTCCTCTATTTTGATCTCTCTCCTCTATTCTTCCTCTCCTCTGTTGTAAAGTGACATCTAGGGCTGTATGACTTACTCATGGCACTGACATTACATGTACTAACTCGCAAGACCTGACCTCTATGTTCCCCTCAATCCAACACCAGAGCCTTCAGGGAGGCTTTGTCTGTCTGACAGCAGCTGCTGTTATTTTACAAAGCAAAAGCACCTCCTTAGACAAACAGTAACTCAAACACTAACACCAGATTTGCAATAATTGCCCCTTGTGGGATAAATCAAGTATTTTGAATGTAATTTAATCAGTGCTTACTGCTTTGATGAAAAATGTCAAGATTTTGGAAGGAGGCTACACTCTTAGCAAAAAAGCTAGTCCCATATGATCATTTTTCCTTTTTGGTTCCAGGTAGAACCCTTTTGAGTTCAATGTAGAACCTTCTGCAGAAAGGTTTTTTCAATGGAATCCAAAAGGGTTCTTCAAAGGGTTCTCCTATGGGCACAGCCCCCAAAACCTTTTAGGGTCTAGATAGCACCTTTTTTTCTAAGAGTGTAGACAGTGATTGTAGTAAATACTAAGAATTGAACTTTCTTTCAGCAAACACTTCCAGTTTTACAAAATGTACATTTACAACAATAACCAACAAGGCAACGAATGAGTCTATGTTTTATATGTGATAGTATGTACTGTATGTACTGTATGCTCATCCTGCCTGTAAACCAATATTACAGTATGTATGGGATAATTAAGACACCTTCAACCTTGAATAGTACTTAACCTAAACATACAATGATACTGCAAGCCTTCTCCCTTTTAATGAGCAGATAGGCACTGTAATACTATAAAACATACTTGAATCAGCAGTACTGTAATACTATAATACATACTTTAATCAGCAGTACTGTAATACTATAATACATACTTTAATCAGCAGTACTGTAATACTATAATACATACTTTAATCTACAGTACTGTAATAATAATACAGCAGTACTGTAATACTATAATACATACAATCTACAGTACTGTAATCTATAATACATACTTTAATACAGTACTGTAATACTATAATAAATCACAGTACTGTAATACTATAATACATACACAGTACTGTAATCATAATACATACTTTAATAATAATATAAAACACTTTAATCTACAGTACTGTAATACTATAATACATACAATCAGCAGTACTGTAATACTATACTGTAATACATAATACATAATCACAGTACTGTAATAAATACTATAATACATACTTTAATCAGCAGTACTGTAATACTATAATACATACTTTAATCAGCAGTACTGTAATAATATAATACATACTTTAATCAGCAGTACTGTAATACTATAATACATACTTTAATCAGCAGTACTGTAATACTATAATACATACTTTAATCAGCAGTACTGTAATACTATAATACATACTTTAATCTACAGTACTGTAATACTATAATACATACTTTAATCAGCAGCACTGTAATACTAGAATACTATAAATCAGCAGTACTGTAATACTATAATACTACTTAATCAGCAGTACTGTAATACTTTAATCAAGTACTGTAATACTTTAATCTACAGTACTGTAATACTATAAAACATACTTTAATCAGCAGTACTGTAATACTATAATACATACTTTAATCAGCAGTACTGTAATACTATAATACATACTTTAATCAGCAGTACTGTAATACTATAATACATACTGTAATCAGCAGTACTGTAATACTATAATACATACTTTAATCAGCAGTACTGTAATACTATAATACATAATCAGCAGTACTGTAATACTATAATACATACTTTAATCAGCAGTACTGTAATACTATAATACATACTTTAATCAGCAGTACAGCAATACTATAATATTACTTTAATCAGCAGTACTGTAATACTATATAATATACTTTAATCAGCAGTACTGTAATAATCAATCAGCAGTACTGTAATACTATAATACATGTTTAATGTACTTTAATCAGCAGTACTGTAATACAGTACTGTAATACTATAATACATACTTTAATCAGCAGTACTGTAATACTATAATATGTACTTTAATCAGCAGTACTGTAATACTATAATATGTACTTTAATCAGCAGTACTGTAATACTATAATATGTACTTTAATCAGCAGTACTGTAATACTATAATATGTACTTTAATCAGCAGTACTGTAATACTATAATATGTACTTTAATCAGCAGTACTGTAATACTATAATATGTACTTTAATCTGTAATACTGTAATATGTACTTTAATCAGCAGTACTGTAATACTATAATATGTACTTTAATCAGCAGTACTGTAATGCTATAATATGTACTTTAATCAGCAGTACTATAATACATACCAGAACCACTGCTGCTGCCGGTCCAACAAAGGCATACAGGAGACCACCTTCTAGAGATAGCCAGCAACTGTAGAGAGAGGAGGAGAGGAAAGGAGGAGAGGAAAAGAGAGGAGAAGAGCAGAGAGGAGGAGAGGAGTGGAGAGGAGTGAAGTGGAGAAGAGAGGAGAGGAGAGGAGAGGAGAGAGAGAAGAGAGAGAAGAGAAGAGAAGAGAAGAGAAGAGAAGAGAAGAGAAGAGAAGAGAAGAGAAGAGAAGAGAGGAGAGAGGAGAAGAGAAGAGAAGAGAAGAGAAGAGAAGAGAAGAGAAGAGAAGAGAAGAGAAGAGAAGAGAAGAGAAGAGAAGAGGAGTGGAGAGGAGTGGAGTGGAGAGGAGTGGGGAAGAGAAGAGAAGAAGAGTGGAGTGGAGAGGAGTGGAGAAGAGGAGTGGAGTGGAGTGGAGTGGATTGGAGAGGAGCGGAGAGGAGAGGAGAAGAGGAGAGGAGTGGAGTGGAGAGAAGTGGAGAAGAGTGGAGAAGAGAAGAGTGGAGTGGAGTGGAGAGGAGAGGAGAGGAGAAGAGGAGTGGAGAGGAGTGGAGTGGAGTGGAGAGGAGTGGGGAAGAGACGAGAAGAAGAGTGGAGTGGAGAGGAGTGGAGAAGAGAAGAGGAGTGGAGTGGAGGGATTGGAGAGGAGCGGAGAGGAGAAGAGGAGAAGAGTGGAGTGGAGAGGAGAGGAGAAGAGAAGAGGAGTGGAGTTGAGTGGAGAGGAGTGGGGAAGAGAAGAGGAGTGGAGTGGAGAGGAGAAGAGAAGAGAAGAGGAGTGGAGTTGAGTGGAGAGGAGAGGAGAAGAGGAGAGGAGAGGAGAGGAGAGGAGTGGAGCGGAGAGGGGAGGAGAGGAGAAGAGGAGAGGAGAGGAGTGGATTGGAGAGGAGAGGAGAGGAGAAGAGGAGAGGAGTGGAGTGGAGAGGAGAAGATGAGAGGAGTGGATTGGAGAGGAGCGGAGAGGAGAAGAGAAGAGAAGAGGAGACATCAGCTAGCGAACCAACTCCCACAAAGAAATGTAACCCCAGAATCACATCAACTTAATGGTGCACAGCTGCATACAGTTGTGTTATCCTCTAGTGTCAAGGGAGTACAGGCATATGCTGTGGTTCTGCTTCAGGAAGTTTTACTGGGGAATAAAATGCTAACGAGAGTTTTAAAACATGGTTTATGTACTAGTATTCAGTTGGGACACAACTCAGGAGGAGATGGGGGTTTGTCAGAATCTTTTAAAATGCCCACTAGGGTTGTCTTGGGGGTTTGTCAGGTTTGTAGGGTTCACCCTAGCCTAGCTAACCAAGCTTTCACATTTGCATGTGGGTACATTCATGTGTGCTTAATATATTATTGCTCTCAGATTTTTTTTAATTCACAGATTTTAGATGTGAAATAAAACAATATTTTTTTGCAAAACGCTATATATATCCACTGTTTAGATGGAATGAAATATCTTTAACTGTGATATGTTGTTGTCCCACCCAGCTATCTCAGGATAAATGCACCACCTGTAAGTCTGCCTGCATAACAGCATCTGCTTAATCACTAAAATGTCAAATGTAAATGTTTTGCATATACACTACCGTTCAAAAGTTTGGGGCCACTTAGAAATGTCTTTGAAAGAAAAGCCATTGTCCATTATAATAACATCAAATTGATCAGAAATACAGTGTAGACATTGTTAATGTTGTAAATGACTATTGTAGCTGGAAACGGCTGTTTGGAATATCTACATAGGCGTACAGAAGCCCATTATCAGCAACCATCACTCCTGTGTTCCAATGGCACGTTGTGTTAGTTAATCCAAGTTTATAATTTTAAAAGGCTAATTGATCATTAGAAACCCTTTTGCAATTATGTTAGCACAGCTGAAAACTGTTGTCCTCGTTAAAGAAGCAATATTATTATTATTATTTTACATTTTTGTAATACTGATGTCACAAATATAAAATTTGTAAAGTTCTTTATTAAAAATGTAGTTATTTGTTACATTTGAAAACCTAGTAGAACTACTTATTTATCTGAGTGAGGCAGATGTATAACGTTTAGCAAAAAACACATGATTCTTTGTCTCTCTGAAATGAAACCATCATCTGATAGATTTGAAACAAAAACGTGTCATTGAACAACCCCTTGATTACAGACACCTGTGTGTGTCCTTTCAAAGTATATAAAGTAGTGACGCACAGTGTTTGTCATTACACCCTGATGAAGACAGCTTGTCTGTCAAACATGGGTTATTAAACTCCTAGAGTGTGAGGCTCTCCTTTGTAATTGAACAAGCCCATGCCATGATTAGATAGTGAGAAAACACACCCATCTCTTTCACGTTCTTTAAACAATAAAAGCTCATTTACCAACATTTCTGAAAATGAAATTCTTCTGATTTAAATGACCATTGACACAATTAGTATGAGGCTTTACAGCATTTTGGGATATAGACAGTGATAACCATGAGCAAATGCCACATGATATACATTATAATCAGAACTACCAAGGTGACACAGGTAGAAAGAAGTGAGAAAAGAACCTACTATTGGGGTGTCCCATAGCCTTTTGCTTTGGTGAATCCCATTGAGACGGCAACCACCAAGGCAGGTAATCCTGAAAAAGACAAGAATGAACACATGAACAATAAGACAGGTAGTTCTGAATGCTTGTTTCATTGTGCCGTACAGCCGTCATACAGCCGTCATACAGAATGTCATACAGAATGTCATACAGCCGTCATACAGAATGTCATACAGAATGTCATCCAGAATGTCATACAGCCGTCATACAGAATGTCATACAGAATGTCATACAGAATGTCATACAGCCGTCATACAGAATGTCATACAGAATGTCATACAGCCGTCATACAGAATGTCATACAGAATGTCATACAGCCGACATACAAAATGTCATACAGAATGTCATCCAGAATGTCATACAGCCGACATACAAAATGTCATACAGAATGTCATCCAGAATGTCATACAGAATGTCATCCAGAATGTCATACAGAATGTCATACAGAATGTCATACAGCCGTCATACAGAATGTCATACAGAATGTCATACAGAATGTCATACAGCCGACATACAGAATGTCATCCAGAATGTCATACAGAATATGATACAGAATGTCATACAGAATGTCATACATCCGACATACAGAATGTCATCCAGAATGTCATACAGAATGTGAACAGAATGTCATACAGAATGTCGTCCAGAATGTGCAGGTTAACTATCTCCTTCATCATTAGCTCCACAGAGGCAGTGTTCTGCAGATAGAACTCCAGTCAAGATAAGAAGCTTAGTGTATTTAAAGATAGAATCCTTAGTTGCTAGATCCATTTTTTGTTTCATAAATTAATGATATATACCCACTGACTCCACTGACTATATACCCACTGACTTGAAGAATATAACTTATAAATGCCTCATGAGCTTAGTTCAACTGCCGTACCCCGTCAGAACCACGAATATAAGTATGATTTACCCCAATGTTTCTACACAATGTGAATGTAAACAAACACTGTATAGCCTCAGAAAATGATTCCGTTTACTAATTCACACAGCAGTTTCTGTAGTGTAGTGGTTATCACGTTTGCCTCACACGAGAAAGGTCTCCGGTGCAAAAACACATTTCTCTGATACATACGAGAAGCACCTGATTTGTAACAGAGAATGCCGCTTTTCTTGAATACCTCATTATGGGAATTACATGCAAAGAATATCAGTGAAATTCTTATTACTCCTTGTAGATTCTTGAACTCTCAGTTTCAGTAGAGTCAAGTGCTTTTCATGCTTGACTCACACAATATATGTCTCCGGTTCAAAACCAGGTCCACAAGAGATCTCTGACACGTGAGAAGTACCTGATTTGTAACAGAGAACTTTGCTTTTCATGAATGCCTCATAATGGGAGTAAATTTAAATGAAAATAATATCAGTAAAATACAGTTAACTCCTTGTTTTATTTATTTTACCTTTATTTTACTAGGCAAGTCAGTTAAGAACAAAATCTTATTTTCAATGACGGCCTAGGAACAGTGGGTTAACTGCCTGTTCAGGGGCAGAAGGACAGATTTGTCAGCTCGGGGATTTGAACTTGCAACCTTTCGGTTACTAGTCCAACGCTCTAACCACTAGGCTACCCTGCCGCCCCGTAGCTTCTTTCAGCCAGCAGTTTCCATAGTGTAGTGGATATGATGGTCGTCCCACACGAGAAATGTCCCCGGTTAAACACAGACTTTTAGTAAACTAGACAAGTCAGTTAAGAACAAATTCATATTTACAATGATGGCCTACCGGGGAACAGTGAGTTAACTGCCTTGTTCAGGAGCTGAACGACAGATTTTTACCTTGTCAGCTCAGGGATTCGATCAAGCAACCTTCTGGTTACTGACACAATGCTCTAACCACTAGGCTACCTGCTGGTTACTGGCCCAACGCTCTAACCACTAGGCTACCTGCTGGTTACTGACACAACACTCTAACCACTAGGCTACCTGCTGGTTACTGACACAATGCTCTAACCACTAGGCTACCTGCTGGTTAACCACTAGGCTACCTGCTGGTTACTGGCCCAACGCTCTAACCACTAGGCTACCTGCTGGTTACTGACACAACACTCTAACCACTAGGCTACCTGCTGGTTATTGGCCCAACGCTCTAACCACTAGGCTACCTGCTGGTTACTGACACAATGCTCTAACCACTAGGCTACCTGCTGGTTACTGGCCCAACGCTCTAACCACTAGGCTACCTGCTGGTTACTGGCCCAACGCTCTAACCACTAGGCTACCTGCTGGTTACTGACACAATGCTCTAACCACTAGGCTACCTGCTGGTTACTGGCCCAACGCTCTAACCACTAGGCTACCTGCTGGTTACTGACACAACGCTCTAACCACTAGGCTACCTGCTGGTTACTGACACAACGCTCTAACCACTAGGCTACCTGCTGGTTACTGACACAACGCACTAGGCTCTAACCACTAGGCTACCTGCTGGTTACTGACCCAACGCTCTAACCACTAGGCTACCTGCTGGTTACTGGCCCAACGCTCTAACCACTAGGCTACCTGCTGGTTACTGGCCCAACGCTACCTGCTGGTTAACCACTAGGCTACCTGCTGGTTACTGGCCCAACGCTCTAACCACTAGGCTACCTGCTGGTTACTGGCCCAACGCTCTAACCACTAGGCTACCTGCTGGTTATTGGCCCAACGCTCTAACCACTAGGCTACCTGCTGGTTACTGACACAACGCTCTAACCACTAGGCTACCTGCTGGTTACTGACACAACGCTCTAACCACTAGGCTACCTGCTGGTTACTGGCCCAACGCTCTAACCACTAGGCTACCTGCTGGTTACTGACCCAACGCTCTAACCACTAGGCTACCTGCTGGTTATTGGCCCAACGCCATAACCACTAGGCTACCTGCTGGTTACTGGCCCAACGCTCTAACCACTAGGCTACCTGCTGGTTACTGGCCCAACGCTCTAACCACTAGGCTACCTGCTGGTTACTGGCCCAACGCTCTAACCACTAGGCTACCTGCTGGTTACTGGCCCAACGCTCTAACCACTAGGCTACCTGCTGGTTATTGGCCCAACGCTCTAACCACTAGGCTACCTGCTGGTTACTGACACAACGCTCTAACCACTAGGCTACCTGCTGGTTACTGACACAACGCTCTAACCACTAGGCTACCTGCTGGTTACTGACACAATGCTCTAACCACTAGGCTACCTGCTGGTTACTGACACAATGCTCTAACCACTAGGCTACCTGTCGCCCCAAAAACTATATTTTATAACTTGATTTCATGGAGGTTCAGTCCTTACATCCGGAGATACATCTATGCATTTGAATGTGGTTACATTTCTTCAGGCCCGTCACTCAACTTTCTTTTTCCAAAACAGAGGAGGGGTGACCACTTTGTTATTGTTTCAATGTGGGATTCTAGCTTTAAGAGCAGTGCTACCTACACACACAGTAACACAATGAAAACAATCCCTATGAGAGACTACAGTGGGTCTCCCTCTCTAGGACATGGGGCTTGTTCCCCCTCTACACCACCTGGATCTCTGTTATGGATTGTTGCAGTCCATCCTGTAATATAAACACCTTCCCTCTCGGCATGGCCCGGGAACACACACACACAGACAGACAGACAGACAGACAGACAGACAGACAGACAGACAGACAGACAGACAGACAGACAGACAGACAGACAGACAGACAGACAGACAGACAGACAGACAGACAGACAGACAGACAGACAGACAGACAGACAGACACACCCAGCCTGGGAGGGATTTACTGATGCAGTCACATTTCCTGGAGGTGGGGGCGGAGACCTTGTGGTCGTCCACTTGTCTCTCCCAGTGCTGAAGAGGTAAATGGGCCTCTAATGTACGGCGTTATGGCATAAATCACGTAGCCTCCAGAGCTCTGATCTACACACACGTTCATGTAAACACACGCTAAGCACACACACCAACGTTGCTTGATTTACTGTAAAAAAAAGAAGCTAATATTTACAATCTGAACAAGATGAGAAAATCAATTCCTACTTTAAACTATAAACCCCACAGAGATGTTAGATTATACTGAACACCTGCAGTACAAAAAACAACATGTAAAGTTGATGCTTGAGGATTGTATTGGTTCTTCCCATAAGTTTCATAACTGTTGACTCATACTTTCATAGAAAACAAACCCATGTTTCTGACAGTATCGTATCCTCACAGAGCTGCTACAATGGATGAGTCTACAGAGCTGCTACAATGGATGAGTCTACAGAGATGTTACAATGGATGAGTCTACAGAGATGCTACAATGGATGAGTCTACAGAGATGCTACAATGGATGAGTCTACAGGGATGCTACAATGGATGAGTTTACATAGCTGCTACAATGGATGAGTCTACAGAGCTTCTACAATGGATGAGTCTACAGAGATGCTACAATGGATGAGTCTACAGAGCTGCTACAATGGATGAGTCTACAGAGATGTTACAATGGATGAGTCTACAGAGATGCTACAATGGATGAGTCTACAGAGATGTTACAATGGATGAGTCTACAGAGATGCTACAATGGATGAGTCTACAGAGATGCTACAATGGATGAGTCTACAGATATGCTACAATGGATGAGTCTACAGAGATGCTAAAATGGATGAGTCTACATAGATGCTACAATGGATGAGTCTACAGAGATGCTACAATGGATAAGTCTACAGAGATGCTACAATGGATGAGTTTACTGTCATTTGTTCTCAGAGACATCCTCTCATATTAAGTTCTGTGCAGTTGCAGGACAAAAAATACAGCACAAATACGTATATTTTCTTCTCGCCTAACATGACCATACAACATCTAACCTTCTAACATCGACCAAGACCACAAGATTTTATCATTTACATTTAGACTGTCTATATATATCAGCCTTTACCTACCCTGCTAGATCATCACTGTATACTGTAGTCCATTCTCTCTCTCTCTCTCTATCTCTATTCAATTTCAATTTGCTTTATCGGTAACATTGTACCTATTGTAGTTCGGCCTAGAACTGCAATGACGAATGAAGAGAGAGAGTCGTGTTTGTTGCTAGGTAACAGGAGGAATGAGTGTGTGGGCTCTTTCGTAATCAATTGGATTCTTAATAGAGATTTGGGAAGTGTCTTTGCTGTAAGTAAGAGGTCCTTGGATGAGACGTCCGTAGAGGTCTTCACAGACCCACCTGTACCCGAATACCTGCGACCTGATCCGGGACCAGAGCCGGTCTGGATCCAGAATTCTAAATACTGTCGGATCTGATATGAATGTCATGGGTCTCTGGTATGTGTCATTTTAACTGATTTGTCCAGAAGGACCCATACAGATCAGAACACGACTGCTGCAGTAGAGACAGAGAGAAATGGTATAATTTATGCTGCTGCTCTTTGCTTTTCACGAGAGGGGCGCATGTAGCATGTTGTTGTTGTTGTTGGCCAATCAGAAGTCATCATACAGTCATAGAGCCTCTGTGTGGGACAAAAGTTAGGAGATATCTAATCAATGGAAGATGTCATTAAAATGATGGAATCAACATATGTTAACTATACATTCTATGATTTGTAGTAAAGAAGATACAGGAAGACAAGTGTTTCCAAAGACACCATCCGTGTGCATCTTGTCATTTTACATCACCTTCTAATTGGTTGGTCACTGGAAACACCTATCTTCTTTTTTTTTACTACAAAATATAGAAACGCGCCATTTTCACATGTTGATGTTGGAATGATGAAGATTAGGTTTAATTTCCCTTCAACGGAAAAGGACAGGCTACAACGACCCAGAGCCAACAGGTAGCCTGCTACATTAGATTCTGAATGGAGTTGTTGTTTGTAGGAAGAGAAAGTGCATGCAGCCTCATTTAGCCTAGCTAGCTAGCTTAACTAGCTTCTCCCTGTTTGATGCAGCCAAGACAGCTACTACGTCATCATATTGGATGATAATTAGCCTAGCTAGCTAGCTTAACTAGCTTCTCCCTGTTTGATGCAGCCAAGACAGATACTACGTCATCATATTGGATGATAATTAGCCTAGCTAGCTAGCTATTAGTCTACTACAGCGAGAGTTGGCTTGGTTGGTTGAGGTATCTCGTCTCTCGCTCCCTCCTCCCTGTTCCTGTGTCACTTGCTCACACTCACAGTAGCCTACACACACAGCCCGGCCCCTGCTAGAGAGTCACCTCTCTCTCTCCCTCCTCTCACAGTAGTCTACACACACAGCACGGCCCCTGCTAGAGAGTCACCTCTCTCTCTCCCTCCTCTCACAGTAGTCTACACACACTACTGTATACTGTAGTCCATTCTCTCTCTCTCTCTCTCTCTCTCTCTCTCTCTCTCTCTCTCTCTTTCTCTGTGGCCTGATGTATATCTATATAGACATACTTAATAATAATCATACATACACTACTTTCCTTTATGACTTAGTGTTCTCGTTTAGCTAGCTGTACCCTGAAAAACAACAACAACAAGACAAGCCTCGCTGTGCTAAAACACTGCAGAGGCCTTGGTTAAATCCTAGCTATCAGCTAACTCCTATGAGGAAACCACCACCAGGCCAGCTAGTCAATCTCCCTGCAGCCCAAGGGAAGTCCATTTACAGATCCCTAGGAGAGTTGGAATGGAGGGAGCACATCAGCACTGCAACACAGAACCTAGCTGACAGGAGGACGACAGAGACAACAACATCCCAGATGAAGAGAGAGAGAGAGAGAGAGAGAGAGAGAGAGAGAGAGAGAGTAGGAGAGAGAGAGAGAGAGAGAGAGAGAGAGAGATGAAGAGAAAAGGGAGGGGCAGAGAGATAAATAGACACATTAAAGAACAGAGCTACTCACCCCATCCCAGACAGAGACACTCACCCCATCCCAGACAGAGACACTCTTCCCATCCCAGACAGAGACACTCTCCCCATCCCAGACAGAGACTCTCTTCCCATCCCAGACAGAGACACTCACCCCATCCCAGACAGAAACACTCACCCCATCCCAGACAGAGGAACCTCTTCCTGATGAGCCTGGTGCGGACCTTCCCAGTAACGGCCATGTAGGACTGCCAAGCCTCCGTCAGGACCCAGCAGAACGACGCCAGGAAGAAGAAGTGAAGGAAGGCTGTTGTCATGGTACAGACACCCTGTTCATGACCAAGAAAAGGGACAATGAGGTTCTGGATGGTAAAACCTTGTGAAAAACATGAGTGAGCGGGACAGCAATGGCCAACAACATCAACTTCATAGACCAGTATTCACAAAGCGTCTCAGAGTGGGATAGCTGATATAGGATCCGTTTTATCTTTTAGATAATAATGAATGACGTTATATGGACGAGGAGGACCTGATTCTAGATCAGCACATACGAGCCTAAGATTATTACAAGAATTGACTGTGTCAATTCTGTGATTCCCATAATGCACCACAGTTTGATCTAAAAGCAGTCACAAAAACATCGAGGTGTCGTATTTCTATTCTACTCAGGTATAAAACACAGTAGGTCTGAACTGCCCTGTCTCTAACAGTAATGGTACCCTGTCCTGAACAGTAATGGTACCCTGTCTCTAACAGTAATGGTGCCCTGTCTCTAACAGTAATGGTACCCTGTCTATAACAGTAATGGTACCCTGTCCTGAACAGTAATGGTACCCTGTCTCTAACAGTAATGGTACCCTGCCCTGAACAATAATGGTACCCTGTCTCTAACAGTAATGGTACCCTGTCTCTAACAGTAATGGTACCCTAACCTGATCAGTAAGGGTACCCTGTCCTGAACAGTAATGGTACCCTGTCTCTAACAGTAATGGTACCCTGTCTCTAACAGTAATGGTAAACCTGTCCTGAACAGTAATGGTACCCTGTCCTGAACAGTAATGGTACCCTGTCCTGATCAGTAATGGTACCCTGTCTCTAACAGTAATGGTACCCTGTCCTGAACAACAATGGTTCCCTGTCTCTAACAGTAATGGTACCCTGTCCTGAACAGTAATAGTACCCTGTCTCTAACAGTAATGGTACCCTAACCCCTGCATTTCTCTGCCTGCAGCACACACTCAGTAGTGTGCAACACTAGTGATCGAACAGGAAGGCACGTGAAGCAAGGTCAAGCTATCTACACGGAGAGGGAGTGTGTGTGTGTGTGTGTGTGTGTGTGTGTGTGTGTGTGTGTGTGTGTGTGTGTGTGTGTGTGTGTATTTTTGTTTAACTATCCTTGTTGGTACCAGAAGTCCTCACAAGTATAGCAAAACAAGGAACATTTGGGGATGAGGTAAGTATCTGCTGGTCCCCATAAGGAAAAATTATATTTTAGGCTTAGGGGTTAGGTTTAGGGTTAGGGTTATAATTATGGTTAGGTTTAAGAGGGTTTCTGTTTATGCTGTTATCTAACCTAGGGCTAGGGTTAGGGTTAGGGTTAGAGTTAGGCTTAGGGGTTAGGTTTAGGGTTATAATTATGGTTAGGTTTAAGAGGGTTTCTGTTTATGCTGTTATCTAACCTATGGCTAGGGTTAGGGTTAGGGTTAGGGTTAGAGTTAGGCTTAGGGGTTAGGTTTAGGGTTAGGGTTATAATTATGGTTAGGTTTAAGAGGGTTTCTGTTTATGCTGTTATCTAACCTAGGGCTAGGGTTAGGGTTAGGCTTAGGGGTTAGGTTTAGGGTTATAATTATGGTTAGGTTTAAGAGGGTTTCTGTTTATGCTGTTATCTAACCTAGGGTTAGGGTTAGAGTTAGGCTTAGGGGTTAGGTTTAGGGTTAGGGTTATAATTATGGGTAGGTTGAAGAAGGGTTTCTGTTTATGCTGTTATCTAACCTAGGGTTAGGGTTAGAGTTAGGCTTAGGGGTTAGGTTTAGGGTTATAATTATGGTTAGGTTTAAGAGGGTTTCTGTTTATGCTGTTATCTAACCTATGGCTAGGGTTAGGGTTAGGGTTAGGGTTAGAGTTAGGCTTAGGGGTTAGGTTTAGGGTTAGGGTTATAATTATGGTTAGGTTTAAGAGGGTTTCTGTTTATGCTGTTATCTAACCTAGGGCTAGGGTTAGGGTTAGGGTTAGGGTTAGGCTTAGGGGTTAGGTTTAGGGTTATAATTATGGTTAGGTTTAAGAGGGTTTCTGTTTATGCTGTTATCTAACCTAGGGTTAGGGTTAGAGTTAGGCTTAGGGGTTAGGTTTAGGGTTAGGGTTATAATTATGGGTAGGTTGAAGAAGGGTTTCTGTTTATGCTGTTATCTAACCTAGGGCTAGGGTTAGGGTTAGGGTTAGGGTTAGGGTTAGAGTTAGGCTTAGGGGTTAGGTTTAGGGTTATAATTATGGGTAGGTTTAAGAGGGTTTCTGTTTATGCTGTTATCTAACCTAGGGTTAGGGTTAGAGTTAGGCTTAGGGGTTAGGTTTAGGGTTAGGGTTATAATTATGGGTAGGTTGAAGAAGGGTTTCTGTTTATGCTGTTATCTAACCTAGGGCTAGGGTTAGGGTTAGGGTTAGGGTTAGAGTTAGGCTTAGGGGTTAGGTTTAGGGTTATAATTATGGGTAGGTTTAAGAGGGTTTCTGTTTATGCTGTTATCTAACCTAGGGTTAGGGTTAGAGTTAGAGTTAGGGTTAGGGTTAGGGTTAGAGTTAGGCTTAGGGGTTAGGTTTAGGGTTAGGGTTATAATTATGGGTAGGTTTAAGAGGGTTTCTGTTTATGCTGTTATCTAACCTAGGGCTAGGGTTAGGGTTAGGGTTAGGGTTAGGCTTAGGGATTAGGTTTAGGGTTATAATTATGGGTAGGTTTAAGAGGGTTTCTGTTTATTCTGTTATCTAACCTAGGGCTGGGTTAGGGTTAGGGTTAGGGTTAGGGTTAGGCTTAGGGGTTAGGTTTAGGGTTATAATTATGGTTAGGTTTAAGAGGGTTTCTGTTTATGCTGTTATCTAACCTAGGGTTAGGGTTATAGTTAGGCTTAGGGGTTAGGTTTAGGGTTAGGGTTATAATTATGGGTAGGTTGAAGAAGGGTTTCTGTTTATGCTGTTATCTAACCTAGGGTTAGGGTTAGAGTTAGAGTTAGGCTTAGGGGTTAGGTTTAGGGTTATAATTATGGGTAGGTTGAAGAAGGGTTTCTGTTTATGCTGTTATCTAACCTAGGGTTAGGGTTAGAGTTAGGCTTAGGGGTTAGGTTTAGGGTTATAATTATGGGTAGGTTGAAGAAGGGTTTCTGTTTATGCTGTTATCTAACCTAGGGTTGCACGAGCCTATTGCAGCTTTCTGCCCCGTTTCTATACTGTACATTCGACCGGTCTGGAGACGGTGAGAGAACAGGAAAGACCAAGAGCTCCCAACAATTATGGTTAGGGTTAGAATGGTTAGGGTTAGAATGGTTAGGGTTAGAATGGTTAGGGTTAGAATGAAGGTTAGGTTTAGAATGGTTAGGGTTAGAATGGTTAGGGTTACAATGGTTAGGGTTAGAATGAAGGTTAGGGTTAGAATGAAGTTTAGGGTTAGAATGGTTAGGGTTAGAATGGTTAGGGTTAGAATGAAGCTTAGGGTTAGAATGAAGGTTAGGTTTAGAATGGTTAGGGTTAGAATGAAGGTTAGGGTTAGAATGGTTAGGGTTAGAATGAAGGTTAGGGTTAGAATAAAGGTTATGGTTAGAATAAAGGTTAGGGTTAGAATGAAGGTTAGGTTTAGAATGGTTAGGGTTAGAATGAAGGTTAGGGTTAGAATGAAGGTTAGGTTTAGAATGAAGGTTAGGGTTAGAATGAAGGTTAGGGTTAGAATGAAGGTTAGGGTTAGAATGAAGGTTAGGGTTAAGGAAAGGAAAGGGCGATACCAAGTCAGTTGTCCAACTGAATGTATTCAACTGAAATTTGTCCTCTGAATCAGAGAGGTGCAGAG
Organism: Oncorhynchus nerka; assembly: GCF_034236695.1. Lineage (NCBI taxonomy): Eukaryota > Metazoa > Chordata > Actinopteri > Salmoniformes > Salmonidae > Oncorhynchus > Oncorhynchus nerka. The sequence continues at coordinate 14,243,928 of NC_088405.1, forward strand.
GGCTGCCATTATCAACATCCAGGTCTTCAGCGCCCGGGGAACAGTGGGTTAACTGCCTTGCTCAGGGGCAGAACGACAGATTTGTACCTTGTCAGCTCAGGGACAAGGTAAAAATGGTTAGGGGTTAGAGTTAGGTTGAGGGTAAGGGTTAGGGGTAGGAGTTAGGTTGAGGGTAAGGGTTAGGGGTTAGAGTTAGGTTGAGGGTAAGGGTTAGGGGTAGGAGTTAGGTTGAGGATAAGGGTTAGGAGTTAGGTTGAGGGTTAGGGTTTGGGGTAGGAGTTAGGTTGAGGGTAAGAGTTTGGGGTAGGAGTTAGGTTGAGGGTAAGGGTTAGGGGTAGGAGTTAGGTTGAGGGTAAGGGTTAGGGGTAGGAGTCAGGTTGAGGGTAAGAGTTTGGGGTAGGAGTTAGGTTGAGGGTAAGGTTTAGGGGTAGGAGTTAGGTTGAGGGTAAGGGTTAGTGGTAGGAGTTAGGTTGAGGGTAAGGGTTAGGGTTAGGAGTTAGGTTGAGGGTAAGGGTTAGAGGTAGGAGTTAGGTTGAGGGTAAGGGTTAGGGGTAGGAGTTAGGTTGAGGGTAAGGGTTAGGGTTAGGAGTTAGGTTGAGGGTAAGGGTTAGGGGTAGGAGTTAGGTTGAGGGTAAGGGTTAGGGGTAGGAGTTAGGTTGAGGGTAAGGGTTAGGGGTAGGAGTCAGGGTTACAGTACGTATAGTGTTAGGGTTAGGGGTTTGTAGTCAAGGTTAGGCTTTGGGTTAAGGGCAGAGTTAGGGTTAAATTTAGGGCTATGGGTTAGGGAAAATATGATTTTGAATGGAAATGTCACGGGCGTCGTAAGAAGTGGACCAAGGTGCGGCGTGGTGGGCGTACATTTCTGTTTATTAGGTAAATGTCACCAACAAAACAACAAAACAAAGAAATGACCGTGGAGCTTAACTTAGGCTACGATGCCTCTAACAAAGTCAACTACCCACACTGAAAGGAGGGAAAAAGGGCTACCTAAGTATTATTCCCAATCAGAGACAACGATGGACAGCTGTCCCTGATTGGGAACCATACCCAGCCAAAACATAGAAATAATGAAACATAGAAAACAAAACATAGAATGCCCACCCCACATCACACCCTGCCCTAACCAAATAGAGAAATAAAATGGCTCTCTAAGGTCAGGGCGTGACAGGAAATCAATTATTTGGTCCCCACAAGGATAGCAATACAAAACTCTCTGTGTGTGTGTGTGTGTGTGTGTGTGTGTGTGTGTGTGTGTGTGTGTGTGTGTGTGTGTGTGTGTGTGTGTGTGTGTGTGTGTGTGTGTGTGTGTGCGTGCGTGCGTGCGTGTGTGCGTGCGTGCGTGCGTGCGTACGCTTGTCCATCACTATTCTTCCTCTAAGCAGATAAAGCAACAGCCTGAATTTGGGCGTGAATCCATGAAAAAGAGGATTAGTGAATTAAGAAGTAGCCTTAATAAGCTTGGTGAAAGGGAAGTGACATGTACAGTGGGTAGTGAGAGGATTAAACTGATGTCAGTTCAGACACTCTATGGTTTCAGTACTTCCTGTTTTTGAGCTGTGGTAATCTGAGTGTTATTACAAAAAGAAGGGAAAACAGATGAGCATGTGTCAGCTCCTTCCAAATCCAAGACATCCACACTGTACTGTACTGTATAGTGATTAGATTAATATTCAACACATCCATCCTATTGAATTAGAAAAGATACTTCATTCAAAAAAACAAAAGAAAACTGCAGCCCCGTCACGTAGTTTGCTATTAAGCTGAGGGATGGAAGCCACTGGAGATACTGACTAACCCATGTTGATGGATGACTAACCCATGTTGATGGATGACTAACCCATGTTGATGGATGACTAACCCATGTTGATGGATGACTAACCCATGTTGATGGATGACTAACCCATGTTGATGGAAGCCACTGGAGATACTGACTAACCCATGTTGATGGATGACTAACCCATGTTGATGGATGACTAACCCATGTTGATGGAAGCCACTGGAGATACTGACTAACCCATGTTGATGGAAGCCACTGGAGATACTGACTAACCCATGTTGATGGAAGCCACTGGAGATACTGACTAACCCATGTTGATGGAAGCCACTGGAGATACTGACTAACCCATGCTGATGGAAGCCACTGGAGATACTGACTAACCCATGTTGATGGAAGCCACTGGAGATACTGACTAACCCATGTTGATGGAAGCCACTGGAGATACTGACTAACCCATGTTGATGGAAGCCACTGGAGATACTGACTAACCCACGTTGATGGAAGCCACTGGAGATACTGACTAACCCATGTTGATGGAAGCCACTGGAGATACTGACTAACCCATGTTGATGGATGACTAACCCATGTTGATGGAAGCCACTGGAGATACTGACTAACCCATGTTGATGGAAGCCACTGGAGATACTGACTAACCCATGTTGATGGAAGCCACTGGAGATACTGACTAACCCATGTTGATGGAAGCCACTGGAGATACTGACTAACCCATGTTGATGGATGACTAACCCATGCTGATGGAAGCCACTGGAGATACTGACTAACCCATGTTGATGGAAGCCACTGGAGATACTGACTAACCCATGTTGATGGAAGCCAATGGAGATACTGACTAACCCATGTTGATGGAAGCCACTGGAGATACTGACTAACCCATGTTGATGGAAGCCACTGGAGATACTGACTAACCCATGTTGATGGAAACCACTGGAGATACTGACTAACCCATGTTGATGGAAGCCACTGGAGATACTGACTAACCCATGTTCAGGCCATGTGAGAAAATGAAGTGATGTTAACCCATGGCCAGGAGGGATATTAATCACTGGAGATACTGACTAACCCATGTTCAGAAGCCATGGAGAAAATGAAGACTAACCCATGTTCAGGCCATGTGAGAAAATGAAGTGATGTTAACCCATGGCCAGGAGGGATATTAATCACTGGAGATACTGACTAACCCATGTTCAGGCCATGTGAGAAAATGAAGTGATGTTTACCCATGGCCAGGAGGGATATTAATCACTGGAGATACTGACTAACCCATGTTCAGGCCATGTGAGAAAATGAAGTGATGTTAACCCATGGCCAGGAGGGATATTAATCACTGGAGATACTGACTAACCCATGTTCAGGCCATGTGAGAAAATGAAGTGATGTTTACCCATGGCCAGGAGGGATATTAATCACTGGAGATACTGACTAACCCATGTTCAGGCCATGTGAGAAAATGAAGTGATGTTAACCCATGGCCAGGAGGGATATTAATCACTGGAGATACTGACTAACCCATGTTCAGGCCATGTGAGAAAATGAAGTGATGTTAACCCATGGCCAGGAGGGATATTAATCACTGGAGATACTGACTAACCCATGTTCAGGCCATGTGAGAAAATGAAGTGATGTTAACCCATGGCCAGGAGGGATATTAATCACTGGAGATACTGACTAACCCATGTTCAGGCCATGTGAGAAAATGAAGTGATGTTTACCCATGGCCAGGAGGGATATTAATCACTGGAGATACTGACTAACCCATGTTCAGGCCATGTGAGAAAATGAAGTGATGTTTACCCATGGCCAGGAGGGATATTAATCACTGGAGATACTGACTAACCCATGTTCAGGCCATGTGAGAAAATGAAGTGATGTTTACCCATGGCCAGGAGGGATATTAATCACTGGAGATACTGACTAACCCATGTTCAGGCCATGTGAGAAAATGAAGTGATGTTTACCCATGGCCAGGAGGGATATTAATCACTGGAGATACTGACTAACCCATGTTCAGGCCATGTGAGAAAATGAAGTGATGTTTACCCATGGCCAGGAGGGATATTAATCACTGGAGATACTGACTAACCCATGTTCAGGCCATGTGAGAAAATGAAGTGATGTTAACCCATGGCCAGGAGGGATATTAATCACTGGAGATACTGACTAACCCATGTTCAGGCCATGTGAGAAAATGAAGTGATGTTTACCCATGGCCAGGAGGGATATTAATCACTGGAGATACTGACTAACCCATGTTCAGGCCATGTGAGAAAATGAAGTGATGTTTACCCATGGCCAGGAGGGATATTAATCACTGGAGATATTAATCACTGACTAACCCATGTTCAGGCCATGTGAGAAAATGAAGTGATGTTTACCCATGGCCAGGAGGGATATTAATCACTGGAGATACTGACTAACCCATGTTCAGGCCATGTGAGAAAATGAAGTGATGTTTACCCATGGCCAGGAGGGATATTAATCACTGGAGATACTGACTAACCCATGTTCAGGCCATGTGAGAAAATGAAGTGATGTTTACCCATGGCCAGGAGGGATATTAATCACTGGAGATACTGACTAACCCATGTTCAGGCCATGTGAGAAAATGAAGTGATGTTTACCCATGGCCAGGAGGGATATTAATCACTGGAGATACTGACTAACCCATGTTCAGGCCATGTGAGAAAATGAAGTGATGTTAACCCATGGCCAGGAGGGATATTAATCACTGGAGATACTGACTAACCCATGTTCAGGCCATGTGAGAAAATGAAGTGATGTTTACCCATGGCCAGGAGGGATATTAATCACTGGAGATACTGACTAACCCATGTTCAGGCCATGTGAGAAAATGAAGTGATGTTAACCCATGGCCAGGAGGGATATTAATCACTGGAGATACTGACTAACCCATGTTCAGGCCATGTGAGAAAATGAAGTGATGTTAACCCATGGCCAGGAGGGATATTAATCACGCCTTTGTGGATGCGGCTGGCAAATGTTTTCCCTGAATTCATGCACACAGTCCTCTTTTCAACTCTTATACAACTGCCTGCTTTAGAAAGAGATAGCACACCAATATTATGCCACGTGATCTCCCTATACCTCCCAGTTTGCATCACTATTATTTAAAATAGAGTCATGTTTTCTCAGTTCGAGGAGATGAGCACGAAGACATGCAATGTGTGTTTTTGGAATGAGGGTATGGAACCCATTCATATTTGTATTCATCTGTGTGTGTTTCCGATGCTCCCTGTCATTTTAGGTCATTTATTGGACTATATGAAGGGCTCCCTCAAAACATAGACCTTGGTCTCAATGGGGCTCCCCCTGCCTAAATAAAGGTTAAAAGGTTCAAATATATTAATAACCACATTTGTTTGGTGTGAGTCATGTCAGATGTATTTAGAAAACAGATCTAAACAGAAAGACATTACCTTATTCAAAGTAATTAAAAAGAGATTGCTGTATTCTGATTTCCCTCCAGGTGTGTGTGTGTGTGTGTAGTTGTGTGTGTGTGTGTGTGTGTGTGTGTGTGTGTGTGTGTGTGTGTGTGTGTGTGTGTGTGTGTGTGTGTGTGTGCGTGTGTGTAGTTGTGTTTGTGTGTGTTGCATAATGCTACGTTACATAAAGTCTCTTCCTCCTCTCGTCCTCGTCCTCCTCCTTTTCTCTATCTTTCTTCTTATGGTTTCAGTGACAGTATATATGAACCAGACAGCCTGGCGGACAGTAGGTCTAGAGACAGGTGTTGAAGGAGAACTATAACACATTCTCTCTCCACACAGCAGACAGTAGGTCTAGAGACAGGTGTTGAAGGAGTCTTATAACACATTCTCTCTCCACACAGCAGACAGTAGGTCTAGAGACAGGTGTTGAAGGAGAACTATAACACATTCTCTCTCCACACAGCAGACAGTAGATCTAGAGACAGGTGTTGAAGGAGAACTATAACACATTCTCTCTCCACACAGCAGACAGTAGGTCTAGAGACAGGTGTTGAAGGAGAACTATAACACATTCTCTCTCCACACAGCAGACAGTAGGTCTAGACAGGTGTTGAAGAAGAACTATAACACATTCTCTCTCCACACAGCAGACAGTAGATCTAGAGACAGGTGTTGAAGGAGAACTATAACACATTCTCTCTCCACACAGCAGACAGTAGGTCTAGAGACAGGTGTTGAAGGAGAACTATAACACATTCTCTCTCCACACAGCAGACAGTAGATCTAGAGACAGGTGTTGAAGGAGAACTATAACACATTCTCTCTCCACACAGCAGACAGTAGATCTAGAGACAGGTGTTGAAGGAGAACTATAACACATTCTCTCTCCACACATTCAGAGACAGTAGATCTAGAGACAGGTGTTGAAGGAGAACTATAACACATTCTCTCTCCACACAGCAGACAGTAGATCTAGAGACAGGTGTTGAAGGAGAACTATAACACATTCTCTCTCCACACAGCAGACAGTAGATCTAGAGACAGGTGTTGAAGGAGAACTATAACACATTCTCTCTCCACACAGCAGACAGTAGATCTAGAGACAGGTGTTGAAGGAGAACTATAACACATTCTCTCTCCACACAGCAGACAGTAGATCTAGAGACAGGTGTTGAAGGAGAACTATAACACATTCTCTCTCCCACAGCAGACAGTAGATCTAGAGACAGGTGTTGAAGGAGAACTATAACACATTCTCTCTCCACACAGCAGACAGTAGGTCTAGAGACAGGTGTTGAAGGAGAACTATAACACATTCTCTCTCCACACAGCAGACAGTAGATCTAGAGACAGGTGTTGAAGGAGAACTATAACACATTCTCTCTCCACACAGCAGACAGTAGATCTAGAGACAGGTGTTGAAGGAGAACTATAACACATTCTCTCTCCACACAGCAGACAGTAGATCTAGAGACAGGTGTTGAAGGAGAACTATAACACATTCTCTCTCCACACAGCAGACAGTAGATCTAGAGACAGGTGTTGAAGGAGAACTATAACACATTATCTCTCCACACAGCAGACAGTAGATCTAGAGACAGGTGTTGAAGGAGAACTATAACACATTCTCTCTCCACACAGCAGACAGTAGATCTAGAGACAGGTGTTGAAGAAGAACTATAACACATTCTCTCTCCACACAGCAGACAGTAGGTCTAGACAGGTGTTGAAGGAGAACTATAACACATTCTCTCTCCACACAGCAGACAGTAGGTCTAGAGACAGGTGTTGAAGGAGAACTATAACACATTCTCTCTCCACACAGCAGACAGTAGGTCTAGAGACAGGTGTTGAAGGAGAACTATAACACATTATCTCTCCACACAGCAGACAGTAGATCTAGAGACAGGTGTTGAAGGAGAACTATAACACATTCTCTCTCCACACAGCAGACAGTAGATCTAGAGACAGGTGTTGAAGGAGAACTATAACACATTCTCTCTCCACACAGCAGACAGTAGATCTAGAGACAGGTGTTGAAGAAGAACTATAACACATTCTCTCTCCACACAGCAGACAGTAGGTCTAGACAGGTGTTGAAGGAGAACTATAACACATTCTCTCTCCACACAGCAGACAGTAGGTCTAGAGACAGGTGTTGAAGGAGACCTATAACACATTCTCTCTCCACACAGCAGACAGTAGATCTAGAGACAGGTGTTGAAGGAGAACTATAACACATTCTCTCTCCACACAGCAGACAGTAGGTCTAGACAGGTGTTGAAGGAGAACTATAACACATTCTCTCTCCACACAGCAGACAGTAGGTCTAGAGACAGGTGTTGAAAGAGAACTATAACACATTCTCTCTCCACACAGCAGACAGTAGATCTAGAGACAGGTGTTGAAGGAGAACTATAACACATTCTCTCTCCACACAGCAGACAGTAGATCTAGAGACAGGTGTTGAAGGAGAACTATAACACATTCTCTCTCCACACAGCAGACAGTAGGTCTAGACAGGTGTTGAAGGAGAACTATAACACATTCTCTCTCCACACAGCAGACAGTAGGTCTAGAGACAGGTGTTGAAGGAGAACTATAACACATTCTCTCTCCACACAGCAGACAGTAGATCTAGAGACAGGTGTTGAAGGAGAACTATAACACATTCTCTCTCCACACAGCAGACAGTAGATCTAGAGACAGGTGTTGAAGGAGAACTATAACACATTCTCTCTCCACACAGCAGACAGTAGGTCTAGAGACAGGTGTTGAAGGAGAACTATAACACATTCTCTCTCCACACAGCAGACAGTAGGTCTAGAGACAGGTGTTGAAGGAGAACTATAACACATTCTCTCTCCACACAGCAGACATTAGATCTAGAGACAGGTGTTGAAGGAGAACTATAACACATTCTCTCTCCACACAGCAGACAGTAGATCTAGAGACAGGTGTTGAAGTAGAACTATAACACATTCTCTCTCCACACAGCAGACAGTAGATCTAGAGACAGGTGTTGAAGGAGAACTATAACACATTATCTCTCCACACAGCAGACAGTAGATCTAGAGACAGGTGTTGAAGGAGAACTATAACACATTCTCTCTCCACACAGCAGACAGTAGATCTAGAGACAGGTGTTGAAGGAGAACTATAACACATTCTCTCTCCACACAGCAGACAGTAGGTCTAGAGACAGGTGTTGAAAGGGAACTATAACACATTCTCTCTCCACACAGCAGACAGTAGATCTAGAGACAGGTGTTGAAGGAGAACTATAACACATTCTCTCTCCACACAGCAGACAGTAGATCTAGAGACAGGTGTTGAAGGAGAACTATAACACATTATCTCTCCACACAGCAGACAGTAGATCTAGAGACAGGTGTTGAAGGAGTCTTATAACACATTCTCTCTCCACACAACAGACAGTAGATCTAGAGACAGGTGTTGAAGGAGTCTTATAACACATTCTCTCTCCACACAGCAGCAAACCAGTGTACCATCCACAGAGATACAGTTGAAAGATGTTTTTGTTAAGGAAACACCGAGAGAACATGATAATGTTAGTCTAAAACTGCATCCCAGATCGCACACTTTATAGTGCACTCCTTTTGCCCAGAACCCTATGTGCCCTATGGGGGCCATTTTGGACGGGACCTGTATTTCACAGCTGAGACAGCCACCTCCAGAGATGATGCCAGAACACCAATCTCCATTTCAAATATAGTTGATATAATTATGTTTTCTTCTTATCCAACATTACCTGGATGAGGCTGTGTGTCTTATTGACATGCTAATGCTACCGCGTGTGCGCGCGAGTGTCTGTGTGTGTGCGTGTAGTTGTGTGTGTGTGTGTGTGTGTGTGTGTGTGTGTGTGTGTGTGTGTGTGTGTGTGTGTGTGTGTGTGTGTGTGTGTGCGCAAATAAAAAGGACGCTTCAAAGCACACGTGAAACCTCCCAAGACAACCCTGCCATCTGATCTGGCCCTGTACACTACTTACTGATAAGACACAGCTTTTGTTGTTCTGTCTGCATCACACCCCATTCACACAGCTGTTGTTGTTCTGTCTGCATCACACCCCATTCACACAGCTGTTGTTGTTCTGTCTGCATCACACACCATTCACACAGCTGTTGTTGTTCTGTCTGCATCACACCCCATTCACACAGCTGTTGTTGTTCTGGCTGCATCACACCCCATTCACACAGCTGTTGTTGTTCTGGCTGCATCACACCCCATTCACACAGCTGTTGTTGTTCTGGCTGCATCACACCCCATTCACACAGCTGTTGTTGTTCTGTCTGCATCACACCCCATTCACACAGCTATTGTTGTTCTGGCTGCATCACACCCCATTCACACAGCTGTTGTTTCTCTGGCTGCATCACACCCCATTCACACAGCTGTTGTTCTCTGTCTGCATCACACCCTATTCACACCCCATTCACACAGCTGTTATTGTTCTGTCTGCATCACACCCCATTCACACAGCTGTTATTGTTCTGTCTGCATCACACACCATTCACACAGCTGTTATTGTTCTGGCTGCATCACACCCCATTCACACAGCTGTTATTGTTCTGTCTGCATCACACGCCATTCACACAGCTGTTGTTGTTCTGTCTACATCACACACCATTCACACAGCTGTTATTGTTCTGTCTGCATCACACGCCATTCACACAGCTGTTGTTGTTCTGTCTGCATCACACACCATTCACACAGCTGTTATTGTTCTGTCTGCATCACACGCCATTCACACAGCTGTTGTTGTTCTGTCTGCATCACACACCATTCACACAGCTGTTATTGTTCTGTCTACATCACACTCCATTCACACAGCTGTTGTTGTTCTGTCTGCATCACACGCCATTCACACAGCTGTTGTTGTTCTGTCTGCATCACACGCCATTCACACAGCTGTTGTTGTTCTGTCTGCATCACACCCCATTCACACAGATGGTGTTCTGTCTGCATCACACGCCATTCACACAGCTGTTGTTGTTCTGTCTGCATCACACGCCATTCACACAGCTGTTGTTGTTCTGTCTGCATCACACCCCATTCACACAGCTGTTGTTGTTCTGTCTGCATCACACCCCATTCACACAGCTGTTGTTGTTCTGTCTACATCACACGCCATTCACACAGCTGTTGTTGTTCTGTCTACATCACACCCCATTCACACAGCTGTTGTTGTTCTGTCTACATCACACCCCATTCACACAGCTGTTGTTGTTCTGTCTACATCACACCCCATTCACACAGCTGTTGTTGTTCTGTCTACATCACACCCCATTCACACAGCTGTTGTTGTTCTGTCTACATCACACGCCATTCACACAGCTGTTGTTGTTCTGTCTACATCACACGCCATTCACACAGCTGTTGTTGTTCTGTCTACATCACACCCCATTCACACAGCTGTTGTTGTTCTGTCTACATCACACCCCATTCACACAGCTGTTGTTGTTCTGTCTACATCACACCCCATTCACACAGCTGTTGTTGTTCTGTCTACATCACACCCCATTCACACAGCTGTTGTTGTCTGTCTACATCACACCCCATTCACACAGCTGTTGTTGTTCTGTCTACATCACACCCCATTCACACAGCTGTTGTTGTCTGTCTACATCACACCCCATTCACACAGCTGTTGTTGTTCTGTCTACATCACACTCCATTCACACAGCTGTTGTTGTTCTGTCTGCATCACACGCCATTCACACAGCTGTTGTTGTTCTGTCTGCATCACACGCCATTCACACAGCTGTTGTTGTTCTGTCTGCATCACACCCCATTCACACAGATGTTGTTCTGTCTGCATCACACGCCATTCACACAGCTGTTGTTGTTCTGTCTGCATCACACCCCATTCACACAGCTGTTGTTGTTCTGTCTGCATCACACCCCATTCACACAGCTGTTGTTGTTCTGTCTACATCACACGCCATTCACACAGCTGTTGTTGTTCTGGCTGCATCACACCCCATTCACACAGCTGTTGTTGTTCTGGCTGCATCACACCCCATTCACACAGCTGTTGTTGTTCTGTCTGCATCACACCCCATTCACACAGCTATTGTTGTTCTGGCTGCATCACACCCCATTCACACAGCTGTTGTTTCTCTGGCTGCATCACACCCCATTCACACAGCTGTTGTTCTCTGTCTGCATCACACCCTATTCACACCCCATTCACACAGCTGTTATTGTTCTGTCTGCATCACACCCCATTCACACAGCTGTTATTGTTCTGTCTGCATCACACACCATTCACACAGCTGTTATTGTTCTGGCTGCATCACACCCCATTCACACAGCTGTTATTGTTCTGTCTGCATCACACGCCATTCACACAGCTGTTGTTGTTCTGTCTACATCACACACCATTCACACAGCTGTTATTGTTCTGTCTGCATCACACGCCATTCACACAGCTGTTGTTGTTCTGTCTGCATCACACACCATTCACACAGCTGTTATTGTTCTGTCTGCATCACACGCCATTCACACAGCTGTTGTTGTTCTGTCTGCATCACACACCATTCACACAGCTGTTATTGTTCTGTCTACATCACACTCCATTCACACAGCTGTTGTTGTTCTGTCTGCATCACACGCCATTCACACAGCTGTTGTTGTTCTGTCTGCATCACACGCCATTCACACAGCTGTTGTTGTTCTGTCTGCATCACACCCCATTCACACAGATGTTGTTCTGTCTGCATCACACGCCATTCACACAGCTGTTGTTGTTCTGTCTGCATCACACGCCATTCACACAGCTGTTGTTGTTCTGTCTGCATCACACCCCATTCACACAGCTGTTGTTGTTCTGTCTGCATCACACCCCATTCACACAGCTGTTGTTGTTCTGTCTACATCACACGCCATTCACACAGCTGTTGTTGTTCTGTCTACATCACACCCCATTCACACAGCTGTTGTTGTTCTGTCTACATCACACCCCATTCACACAGCTGTTGTTGTTCTGTCTACATCACACCCCATTCACACAGCTGTTGTTGTTCTGTCTACATCACACCCCATTCACACAGCTGTTGTTGTTCTGTCTACATCACACGCCATTCACACAGCTGTTGTTGTTCTGTCTACATCACACGCCATTCACACAGCTGTTGTTGTTCTGTCTACATCACACCATTCACACAGCTGTTGTTGTTCTGTCTACATCACACCCCATTCACACAGCTGTTGTTGTTCTGGCTGCATCACACCCATTCACACAGCTGTTGTTGTTCTCACACCCCATTGCTGTGTTGTTCTGTCTGCATCACACCCCATTCACACAGCTGTTGTTGTTCTGTCTGCATCACACCCCATTCACACAGCTGTTGTTGTTCTGTCTGCATCACACCCCATTCACACAGCTGTTGTTGTTCTGTCTGCATCACACCCCATTCACACAGCTGTTGTTGTTCTGTCACACATCACACCCCATTCACACAGCTGTTATTGTTCTGTCTGCATCACACCCCATTCACACAGCTGTTGTTGTTCTGTCTGCATCACACACCATTCACACAGCTGTTATTGTTCTGTCTGCATCACACCCCATTCACACAGCTGTTCTGTCTGCATCACACCCATTCACACAGCTGTTGTTGTTCTGTCTACATCACACCCCATTCACACAGCTGTTGTTGTTCTGTCTGCATCACACGCCATTCACACAGCTGTTGCTTGTTCTGTCTGCACACACACAGCTGTTGTTGTTCTGTCTGCATCACACGCCATTCACACAGCTGTTGTTGTTCTGTCTGCATCACACGCCATTCACACAGCTGTTGTTGTTCTGTCTGCATCACACCCATTCACACAGCTGTTGTTGTTCTGTCTGCATCACACCCCACAGCTGTCATCACAGCCATTCACACAGTTGTTGTTGTCTGCATCACACAGCTGATGGTGTTCTGTCTGCATTTCACACAGCTGTTGTTGTTCTGTCTGCATCACACGCCATTCACACAGCTGTTGTTGTTCTGTCTGCATCACACCCCATTCACACAGCTGTTGTTGTTCTGGCTGTCTTCACATCACACCCATTCACACAGCTGTTGTTGTTCTGTCTGCATCACACCCCATTCACACAGCTGTTGTTGTTCTGTCTGCATCACACGCCATTCACACAGCTGTTGTTGTTCTGTCTGTTCACATTCCACAGCTGTTATTCACACAGCTGCTTGTTGTTCTGTCTACATCACACCCCATTCACACAGCTGTTGTTGTTCTGTCTACATTCACACAGCTGTTGTTGTTCTGTCTACATTCACACAGCTGTTGTTGTTCTGTCTACATCACACCCCATTCACACAGCTGTTGTTGTTCTGTCTACATCACACCCCATTCACACAGCTGTTGTTGTTCTGTCTACATCACACCCCATTCACACAGCTGTTGTTGTTCTGGCTGCATCACACCCCATTCACACAGCTGTTGTTGTTCTGGCTGCATCACACCCCATTCACACAGCTGTTGTTGTTCTGTCTGCATCACACCCCATTCACACAGCTATTGTTGTTCTGGCTGCATCACACCCCATTCACACAGCTGTTGTTTCTCTGGCTGCATCACACCCCATTCACACAGCTGTTGTTGTTCTGCATCACACATTCACACCCCATTCACACAGCTGTTGTTGTTCTGTCTGCATCACACCCCATTCACACAGCTGTTATTGTTCTGTCTGCATCACACACCATTCACACAGCTGTTATTGTTCTGGCTGCATCACACCCCATTCACACAGCTGTTATTGTTCTGTCTGCATCACACGCCATTCACACAGCTGTTGTTGTTCTGTCTACATCACACACCATTCACACAGCTGTTATTGTTCTGTCTGCATCACACGCCATTCACACAGCTGTTGTTGTTCTGTCTGCATCACACACCATTCACACAGCTGTTATTGTTCTGTCTGCATCACACGCCATTCACACAGCTGTTGTTGTTCTGTCTGCATCACACACCATTCACACAGCTGTTATTGTTCTGTCTACATCACACTCCATTCACACAGCTGTTGTTGTTCTGTCTGCATCACACGCCATTCACACAGCTGTTGTTGTTCTGTCTGCATCACACGCCATTCACACAGCTGTTGTTGTTCTGTCTGCATCACACCCCATTCACACAGATGGTGTTCTGTCTGCATCACACACCATTCACACAGCTGTTGTTGTTCTGTCTGCATCACACGCCATTCACACAGCTGTTGTTGTTCTGTCTGCATCACACCCCATTCACACAGCTGTTGTTGTTCTGTTGTTCTGTCTGCATCACACCCCATTCACACAGCTGTTGTTGTTCTGTCTACATCACACGCCATTCACACAGCTGTTGTTGTTCTGTCTACATCACACCCCATTCACACAGCTGTTGTTGTTCTGTCTACATCACACCCCATTCACACAGCTGTTGTTGTTCTGTCTACATCACACCCCATTCACACAGCTGTTGTTGTTCTGTCTACATCACACCCCATTCACACAGCTGTTGTTGTTCTGTCTACATCACACGCCATTGTTTGTTCTGTCTACATCACACGCCATTCACACAGCTGTTGTTGTTCTGTCTACATCACACCCCATTCACACAGCTGTTGTTGTTCTGTCTACATCACACCCCATTCACACAGCTGTTGTTGTTCTGTCTACATCACACCCCATTCACACAGCTGTTGTTGTTCTGTCTACATCACACCCCATTCACACATTTGTTGTTCTGTCTACATCACACCCCATTCACACAGCTGTTGTTGTTCTGTCTACATCACACCCCATTCACACAGCTGTTGTTGTTCTGTCTACATCACACCCCATTCACACAGCTGTTGTTGTTCTGTCTACATCACACCCCATTCACACAGCTGTTGTTGTTCTGTCTCACACCCCATTCAGCTGTTGTTGTTCTGTCTACATCACACCCCATTCACACAGCTGTTGTTGTTCTGTCTACATCACACCCCATTCACACAGCTGTTGTTGTTCTGTCTACATCACACCCATTCACACAGCTGTTGTTGTTCTGTCTACATCACACGCCATTCACACAGCTGTTGTTGTTCTGTCTACATCACACCCATTCACACAGCTGTTGTTGTTCTGTCTACATCACACCCCATTCATTTGTTGTTCTGTCTACATCAGCTGTTGTTGTTCTGTCTACATCACACCCCATTCACACAGCTGTTGTTGTTCTGTCTACTGTCTACATCACCCCCATTCACACAGCTGTTGTTGTCTGTCTACATCACACCCCATTCACACAGCTGTTGTTGTTCTGTCTACATCACACCCCATTCACACAGCTGTTGTTGTCTGTCTACATCACACCCCATTCACACAGCTGTTGTTGTTCTGTCTACATCACACTCCATTCACACAGCTGTTGTTGTTCTGTCTGCATCACACGCCATTCACACAGCTGTTGTTGTTCTGTCTGCATCACACGCCATTCACACAGCTGTTGTTGTTCTGTCTGCATCACACCCCATTCACACAGATGTTGTTCTGTCTGCATCACACGCCATTCACACAGCTGTTGTTGTTCTGTCTGCATCACACCCCATTCACACAGCTGTTGTTGTTCTGTCTGCATCACACCCCATTCACACAGCTGTTGTTGTTCTGTCTACATCACACGCCATTCACACAGCTGTTGTTGTTCTGGCTGCATCACACCCCATTCACACAGCTGTGGTTGTTCTGGCTGCATCACACCCCATTCACACAGCTGTTGTTGTTCTGTCTGCATCACACCCCATTCACACAGCTATTGTTGTTCTGGCTGCATCACACCCCATTCACACAGCTGTTGTTTCTCTGGCTGCATCACACCCCATTCACACAGCTGTTGTTCTCTGTCTGCATCACACCCTATTCACACCCCATTCACACAGCTGTTATTGTTCTGTCTGCATCACACCCCATTCACACAGCTGTTATTGTTCTGTCTGCATCACACACCATTCACACAGCTGTTATTGTTCTGGCTGCATCACACCCCATTCACACAGCTGTTATTGTTCTGTCTGCATCACACGCCATTCACACAGCTGTTGTTGTTCTGTCTACATCACACACCATTCACACAGCTGTTATTGTTCTGTCTGCATCACACGCCATTCACACAGCTGTTGTTGTTCTGTCTGCATCACACACCATTCACACAGCTGTTATTGTTCTGTCTGCATCACACGCCATTCACACAGCTGTTGTTGTTCTGTCTGCATCACACACCATTCACACAGCTGTTATTGTTCTGTCTACATCACACTCCATTCACACAGCTGTTGTTGTTCTGTCTGCATCACACGCCATTCACACAGCTGTTGTTGTTCTGTCTGCATCACACGCCATTCACACAGCTGTTGTTGTTCTGTCTGCATCACACCCCATTCACACAGATGTTGTTCTGTCTGCATCACACGCCATTCACACAGCTGTTGTTGTTCTGTCTGCATCACACGCCATTCACACAGCTGTTGTTGTTCTGTCTGCATCACACCCCATTCACACAGCTGTTGTTGTTCTGTCTGCATCACACCCCATTCACACAGCTGTTGTTGTTCTGTCTACATCACACGCCATTCACACAGCTGTTGTTGTTCTGTCTACATCACACCCCATTCACACAGCTGTTGTTGTTCTGTCTACATCACACCCCATTCACACAGCTGTTGTTGTTCTGTCTACATCACACCCCATTCACACAGCTGTTGTTGTTCTGTCTACATCACACCCCATTCACACAGCTGTTGTTGTTCTGTCTACATCACACGCCATTCACACAGCTGTTGTTGTTCTGTCTACACATCGCCATTCACACAGCTGTTGTTGTTCTGTCTACATCACACCCACACAGCTGTTGTTGTTCTGTCTACATCACACCCCATTCACACAGCTGTTGTTGTTCTGTCTGCATCACACCCCATTCACACAGCTGTTGTTGTTCTGGCTGCATCACACCCCATTCACACAGCTGTTGTTGTTCTGGCTGCATCACACCCCATTCACACAGCTGTTGTTGTTCTGTCTGCATCACACCCCATTCACACAGCTGTTGTTGTTCTGTCTGCATCATCACACAGCCCATTCTGGCTGCATCACAGCTGTTGTTTCTCTGGCTGCATCACACCCCATTCACACAGCTGTTGTTCTCTGTCTGCATCACACCCTATTCACACCCCATTCACACAGCTGTTATTGTTCTGTCTGCATCACACCCCATTCACACAGCTGTTATTGTTCTGTCTGCATCACACACCATTCACACAGCTGTTATTGTTCTGGCTGCATCACACCCCATTCACACAGCTGTTATTGTTCTGTCTGCATCACACGCCATTCACACAGCTGTTGTTGTTCTGTCTACATCACACACCATTCACACAGCTGTTATTGTTCTGTCTGCATCACATTCACACAGCTGTTGTTGTTCTGTCTGCATCACACACCATTCACACAGCTGTTATTGTTCTGTCTGCATCACACCCATTCACACAGCTGTTGTTGTTCTGTCTGCATCACACACCATTCACACAGCTGTTATTGTTCTGTCTACATCACACTCCATTCACACAGCTGTTGTTGTTCTGTCTACATCACACCCCATTCACACAGCTGTTGTTGTTCTGTCTACATCACACCCCATTCACACAGCTGTTGTTGTTCTGTCTACATCACACCCCATTCACACAGCTGTTGTTGTTCTGTCTACATCACACGCCATTCACACAGCTGTTGTTGTTCTGTCTACATCACACGCCATTCACACAGCTGTTGTTGTTCTGTCTACATCACACCCCATTCACACAGCTGTTGTTGTTCTGTCTACATCACACCCCATTCACACAGCTGTTGTTGTTCTGGCTGCATCACACCCCATTCACACAGCTGTTGTTGTTCTGGCTGCATCACACCCCATTCACACAGCTGTTGTTGTTCTGGCTGCATCACACCCCATTCACACAGCTGTTGTTGTTCTGTCTGCATCACACCCCATTCACACAGCTATTGTTGTTCTGGCTGCATCACACCCCATTCACACAGCTGTTGTTTCTCTGGCTGCATCACACCCCATTCACACAGCTGTTGTTCTCTGTCTGCATCACACCCTATTCACACCCCATTCACACAGCTGTTATTGTTCTGTCTGCATCACACCCCATTCACACAGCTGTTATTGTTCTGTCTGCATCACACACCATTCACACAGCTGTTATTGTTCTGGCTGCATCACACCCCATTCACACAGCTGTTATTGTTCTGTCTGCATCACACGCCATTCACACAGCTGTTGTTGTTCTGTCTACATCACACACCATTCACACAGCTGTTATTGTTCTGTCTGCATCACACGCCATTCACACAGCTGTTGTTGTTCTGTCTGCATCACACACCATTCACACAGCTGTTATTGTTCTGTCTGCATCACACGCCATTCACACAGCTGTTGTTGTTCTGTCTGCATCACACACCATTCACACAGCTGTTATTGTTCTGTCTACATCACACTCCATTCACACAGCTGTTGTTGTTCTGTCTGCATCACACGCCATTCACACAGCTGTTGTTGTTCTGTCTGCATCACACGCCATTCACACAGCTGTTGTTGTTCTGTCTGCATCACACCCCATTCACACAGATGGTGTTCTGTCTGCATCACACCCATTCACACAGCTGTTGTTGTTCTGTCTGCATCACACGCCATTCACACAGCTGTTGTTGTTCTGTCTGCATCACACCCCATTCACACAGCTGTTGTTGTTCTGTCTGCATCACACCCCATTCACACAGCTGTTGTTGTTCTGTCTACATCACACGCCATTCACACAGCTGTTGTTGTTCTGTCTACATCACACCCCATTCACACAGCTGTTGTTGTTCTGTCTACATCACACCCCATTCACACAGCTGTTGTTGTTCTGTCTACATCACACCCCATTCACACAGCTGTTGTTGTTCTGTCTACATCACACCCCATTCACACAGCTGTTGTTGTTCTGTCTACATCACACCCCATTCACACAG
This sequence comes from Oncorhynchus nerka, assembly GCF_034236695.1. Taxonomy (NCBI): domain Eukaryota; kingdom Metazoa; phylum Chordata; class Actinopteri; order Salmoniformes; family Salmonidae; genus Oncorhynchus; species Oncorhynchus nerka. The sequence continues at coordinate 14,263,242 of NC_088405.1, forward strand.
CTGTTGTTGTTCTGTCTACATCACACGCCATTCACACAGCTGTTGTTGTTCTGTCTACATCACACCCCATTCACACAGCTGTTGTTGTTCTGTCTACATCACACCCCATTCACACAGCTGTTGTTGTTCTGTCTACATCACACCCCATTCACACAGCTGTTGTTGTTCTGTCTACATCACACCCCATTCACACAGCTGTTGTTGTTCTGTCTACATCACACCCCATTCACACAGCTGTTGTTGTTCTGTCTACATCACACCCCATTCACACAGCTGTTGTTGTTCTGTCTACATCACACCCCATTCACACAGCTGTTGTTGTTCTGTCTACATCACACCCCATTCACACAGCTGTTGTTGTTCTGTCTACATCACACCCATTCACACAGCTGTTGTTGTTCTGTCTGCACACTCCATTCACACAGCTGTTGTTGTTCTGTCTGCATCACACGCCATTCACACAGCTGTTGTTGTTCTGTCTGCATCACACGCCATTCACACAGCTGTTGTTGTTCTGTCTGCATCACACCCCATTCACACAGATGTTGTTCTGTCTGCATCACACGCCATTCACACAGCTGTTGTTGTTCTGTCTGCATCACACCCCATTCACACAGCTGTTGTTGTTCTGTCTGCATCACACCCCATTCACACAGCTGTTGTTGTTCTGTCTACATCACACGCCATTCACACAGCTGTTGTTGTTCTGGCTGCATCACACCCCATTCACACAGCTGTGGTTGTTCTGGCTGCATCACACCCCATTCACACAGCTGTTGTTGTTCTGTCTGCATCACACCCCATTCACACAGCTATTGTTGTTCTGGCTGCATCACACCCCATTCACACAGCTGTTGTTTCTCTGGCTGCATCACACCCCATTCACACAGCTGTTGTTATCTGTCTGCATCACACCCTATTCACACCCCATTCACACAGCTGTTATTGTTCTGTCTGCATCACACCCCATTCACACAGCTGTTATTGTTCTGTCTGCATCACACACCATTCACACAGCTGTTATTGTTCTGGCTGCATCACACCCCATTCACACAGCTGTTATTGTTCTGTCTGCATCACACGCCATTCACACAGCTGTTGTTGTTCTGTCTACATCACACACCATTCACACAGCTGTTATTGTTCTGTCTGCATCACACGCCATTCACACAGCTGTTGTTGTTCTGTCTGCATCACACACCATTCACACAGCTGTTATTGTTCTGTCTGCATCACACGCCATTCACACAGCTGTTGTTGTTCTGTCTGCATCACACACCATTCACACAGCTGTTATTGTTCTGTCTACATCACACTTTCACACAGCTGTTGTTGTTCTGTCTGCATCACACGCCATTCACACAGCTGTTGTTGTTCTGTCTGCATCACACGCCATTCACACAGCTGTTGTTGTTCTGTCTGCATCACACCCCATTCACACAGATGTTGTTCTGTCTGCATCACACGCCATTCACACAGCTGTTGTTGTTCTGTCTGCATCACACGCCATTCACACAGCTGTTGTTGTTCTGTCTGCATCACACCCCATTCACACAGCTGTTGTTGTTCTGTCTGCATCACACCCCATTCACACAGCTGTTGTTGTTCTGTCTACATCACACCCCATTCACACAGCTGTTGTTGTTCTGTCTACATCACACCCCATTCACACAGCTGTTGTTGTTCTGTCTACATCACACCCCATTCACACAGCTGTTGTTGTTCTGTCTACATCACACCCCATTCACACAGCTGTTGTTGTTCTGTCTACATCACACCTGTTGTCACACAGCTGTTGTTGTTCTGTCTACATCACACGCCATTCACACAGCTGTTGTTGTTCTGTCTACATCACACCCCATTCACACAGCTGTTGTTGTTCTGTCTACATCACACCCCATTCACACAGCTGTTGTTGTTCTGTCTACATCACACCCCATTCACACAGCTGTTGTTGTTCTGTCTACATCACACCCCATTCACACAGCTGTTGTTGTTCTGTCTACATCACACCCCATTCACACAGCTGTTGTTGTTCTGTCTACATCACACCCCATTCACACAGCTGTTGTTGTTCTGTCTACATCACACCCCATTCACACAGCTGTTGTTGTTCTGTCTACATCACACTCCATTCACACAGCTGTTGTTGTTCTGTCTACATCACACCCATTCACACAGCTGTTGTTGTTCTGTCTGCATCACACGCCATTCACACAGCTGTTGTTGTTCTGTCTGCATCACACCCCATTCACACAGCTGTTGTTCTGTCTGCATCACACCATTCACACAGATGTTGTTCTGTCTGCATCACACAGCTGTTGTTGTTCTGTCTGCATCACACCCCATTCACACAGATGTTGTTCTGTCTGCATCACACGCCATTCACACAGCTGTTGTTGTTCTGTCTGCATCACACCCCATTCACACAGCTGTTGTTGTTCTGTCTGCATCACACCCCATTCACACAGCTGTTGTTGTTCTGTCTACATCACACGCCATTCACACAGCTGTTGTTGTTCTGTCTACATCACACCCCATTCACACAGCTGTTGTTGTTCTGTCTACATCACACCCCATTCACACAGCTGTTGTTGTTCTGTCTACATCACACCCCATTCACACAGCTGTTGTTGTTCTGTCTACATCACACGCCATTCACACAGCTGTTGTTGTTCTGTCTACATCACACGCCATTCACACAGCTGTTGTTGTTCTGTCTACATCACACCCCATTCACACAGCTGTTGTTGTTCTGTCTACATCACACCCCATTCACACAGCTGTTGTTGTTCTGTCTACATCACACCCCATTCACACAGCTGTTGTTGTTCTGTCTACATCACACCCCATTCACACAGCTGTTGTTGTTCTGTCTACATCACACCCCATTCACACAGCTGTTGTTGTCTGTCTACATCACACACCATTCACACAGCTGTTGTTGTTCTGTCTGCATCACACCCCATTCACACAGCTGTTGTTGTTCTGTCTGCATCACACGCCATTCACACAGCTGTTGTTGTTCTGTCTGCATCACACCCCATTCACACAGATGTTGTTCTGTCTGCATCACACGCCATTCACACAGCTGTTGTTGTTCTGTCTGCATCACACGCCATTCACACAGCTGTTGTTGTTCTGTCTGCATCACACCCCATTCACACAGCTGTTGTTGTTCTGTCTGCATCACACCCCATTCACACAGCTGTTGTTGTTCTGTCTACATCACACCCCATTCACACAGCTGTTGTTGTTCTGTCTACATCACACCCCATTCACACAGCTGTTGTTGTTCTGTCTACATCACACCCCATTCACACAGCTGTTGTTGTTCTGTCTACATCACACCCCATTCACACAGCTGTTGTTGTTCTGTCTACATCACACCCCATTCACACAGCTGTTGTTGTTCTGTCTACATCACACGCCATTCACACAGCTGTTGTTGTTCTGTCTACATCACACGCCATTCACACAGCTGTTGTTGTTCTGTCTACATCACACCCCATTCACACAGCTGTTGTTGTTCTGTCTGCATCACACCCCATTCACACAGCTGTTGTTGTCTGTCTACATCACACGCCATTCACACAGCTGTTGTTGTCTGTCTACATCACACCCCATTCACACAGCTGTTGTTGTTCTGTCTACATCACACGCCATTCACACAGCTGTTGTTGTTCTGTCTACATCACACCCCATTCACACAGCTGTTGTTGTTCTGTCTACATCACACGCCATTCACACAGCTGTTGTTGTTCTGTCTACATCACACGCCATTCACACAGCTGTTGTTGTTCTGTCTACATCACACCCCATTCACACAACTGTTGTTGTTCTGTCTACATCACACCCCATTCACACAGCTGTTGTTGTTCTGTCTACATCACACCCCATTCACACAGCTGTTGTTGTCTGTCTGCATCACACCCCATTCACACAGCTGTTGTTGTTCTGTCTGCATCACACCCCATTCACACAGCTGTTGTTGTCTGTCTACATCACACGCCATTCACACAGCTGTTGTTGTCTGTCTACATCACACCCCATTCACACAGCTGTTGTTGTCTGTCTACATCACACGCCATTCACACAGCTGTTGTTGTCTGTCTACATCACACGCATGGTGAAACATACAATGTCAATGCTTTGAACGCCCACCTTATTGATATTGGAAATAGTCTTAAACGCAGACGAAAGGGTTTTAAAATTACACATGCATATTTACATGTTAGAGCTGAGCTGTATGGCTCCTTCACATTGATGAACTCCCAAATGGCACCCTATTCACTACATAGTGCACTACCTTTGACCAGAGCCCATAGGTAAAGTAGAGCACTATGTAGGGAATAGGGTGCCATTTGGGACTCAATATTAAGAAGCCTTACAGCTCAGCTCTAACATGTAAATATGCATATTCTCTTTTCAAAGGTTTGGTCTGCATATAAGCCTATTTCCAGTTGAATATGGTGGGCGTTGAAAGCAGTGATGCTGCAGGGTGGTAATCCAGCCGCTGTTATTACTAATTGGCACATAGGCCCATGTAAGCCGGGATAAAACAAAACATCAAAACAACCTAACAATGTGGAAATGACGTAGGCACTGTAGTTTCAAAGTGACAGATGCCTTAGATCCCAAGGCCAATTACCATAACAATGTCAAACAACATTTAGTTTCTTTTAACTCAATACATGCATTTCAGTTGCAATGGTTTTTTCTGTTCTTTTACATTATGCATTGGTATGACTACTGCATCTGAAATAAATAAAAACTACCATGATTGGTTTCCTCAATGCACACGTTACCATGACACACATTCTCTGTTCTGTTATTGTCATGAAATGGTAGAACTACTGTTTCTTGGATATTCTAGTAAAACCGATCACTGGGAACAAGTGGTGGAGCAGTAAGTATGACATCGCAGCTCTTGAGTTGTCAAGGACCCGAGAGAGGAGAAGATGGCAGACAGCTGGAGGAAGAGAGGTGTCAGACATCCTTGTGACTAGGAGGTGACAAAATAGTGACAGGTGTCTGATCTGCCTGTGGTGAACAAGGACATCTGGAGGGATGAACAGAGAGAGTCTGGAGGGATAAACAGAGAGACTGGAGGGATGAGCAGAGAGATGCTGGAGGGATGAACAGAGAGAGGCTGGAGGGATGAGCAGAGAGAGTCTGGAGGGATGAACAGAGAGAGGCTGGAGGGATGAACAGAGAGAGGCTGGAGGGATGAACAGAGAGAGGCTGGAGGGATGAGCAGAGAGAGGCTGGAGGGATGAACAGGGAGAGTCTGGAGGGATGAACAGAGAGAGGCTGGAGGGATGAGCAGAGAGACTGGAGGGATGAGCAGAGAGATGCTGGAGGGATGAACAGAGAGACTGGAGGGATGAGCAGAGAGATGCTGGAGGGATGAACAGAGAGAGGCTGGAGGGATGAGCAGAGAGAGTCTGGAGGGATGAACAGAGAGAGGCTGGAGGGATGAACAGAGAGAGGCTGGAGGGATGAGCAGAGAGAGGCTGGAGGGATGAACAGGGAGAGTCTGGAGGGATGAACAGAGAGAGGCTGGAGGGATGAGCAGAGAGACTGGAGGGATGAGCAGAGAGATGCTGGAGGGATGAACAGAGAGACTGGAGGGATGAGCAGAGAGATGCTGGAGGGATGAACAGAGAGAGGCTGGAGGGATGAACAGAGAGAGGCTGGAGGGATGAGCAGAGAGAGGCTGGAGGGATGAACAGAGAGAGGCTGGAGGGATGAACAGATAGAGACTGGAGGGATGAACAGATGAAGATAGCTGGAGGGATGAACAGAGAGAGGCTGGAGGGATGAACAGAGAGAGGCTGGAGGGATGAACAGAGAGAGGCTGGAGGGATGAACAGAGAGAGGCTGGAGGGATGAACAGAGAGAGGCTGGAGGGATGAACAGAGAGAGGCTGGAGGGATGAACAGATAGTCTGGAGGGATGAACAGAGAGAGGCTGGAGGGATGAACAGATAGTCTGGAGGGATGAACAGAGAGAGGCTGGAGAGATGAACAGAGAGAGGCTGGAGAGATGAACAGAGAGAGGCTGGAGAGATGAACAGAGAGAGGCTGGAGGGATGAACAGAGAGAGGCTGGAGGGATGAACAGAGAGAGACTGGAGGGATGAACAGAGAGAGACTGGAGGGATGAACAGAGAGAGACTGGAGGGATGAACAGAGAGAGACTGGAGGGATGAACAGAGAGAGGCTGGAGGGATGAACAGAGAGAGACTGGAGGGATGAACAGAGAGAGGCTGGAGGGATGAACAGAGAGAGACTGGAGGGATGAACAGAGATAGGCTGGAGGGATGAACAGAGAGAGACTGGAGGGATGAACAGAGAGAGGCTGGAGGGATGAACAGAGAGAGACTGGAGGGATGAACAGAGGGAGGCTGGAGGGATGAACAGAGAGAGACTGGAGGGATGAACAGAGAGAGGCTGGAGGGATGAACAGAGAGAGGCTGGAGGGATGAACAGAGAGAGGCTGGAGGGATGAACAGAGAGAGACTGGAGGGTTGAACAGAGAGAGGCTGGAGGGATGAACAGAGAGAGACTGGAGGGATGAACAGATAGTCTGGAGGGATGAACATAGAGAGGCTGGAGGGATGAACAGAGAGAGACTGGAGGGATGAACATAGAGAGGCTGGAGGGATGAACAGAGAGGCTGGAGGGATGAACAGAGAGGCTGGAGGGATGAACATAGAGAGGCTGGAGGGATGAACAGAGAGGGCTGGAGGGATGAACAGAGAGAGGCTGGAGGGATGAACAGAGAGAGGCTGGAGGGATGAACAGAGAGAGGCTGGCAGTACTGTAGACTCACAAACTTTGTGATTCTCAGGGCTTTAAAGAGTAGGTCCTAATGAATTCTTAAATTCTATGCACAAGCCTAGTATACAGTGAGCACAACAATACATAGTTATTAACATGATGTACAACCCTGACATGCTGAATCCTTCCCTGCAAGTTAAAGGATGGATGGCATCAAAGATACGTGTATAACAGCATATTGGATATTTGATGATTCATCTTTCACTGACAGGTACAAGTCCACTTAGCATCTTAGGGAAGCCAACCCTGCCACCCGGTTCCTCAGACAGGAGAGATCAAGATGTACATTCTGGTCTGAAAGCACTGCTTTGATGAAGCTGTGAAGGGGGTTACCATAGAGATCCTATTAAATATTCTAATTACAAGGGGGTTACCATAGAGATCCTATTAAATATTCTAATTACATGGGGTTACTCTTGACATAGCACTTAGGAACAGTAAGCTATATGATGTGCTTTGTGAGAATGTTCCTACTGCAGAACTGGATGTTGAAGAATACCTTTAAGTCTGTTTGTATGGGGGGAATGTGTATGGATTCATCTAGTGAGTGCATACATTTTTGTTCATACTGGTTCCCCATGTTCCTTGTTCATACTGGTTCCCCATGTTCCCCGTTCATACTGGTTCCCCATGTTCCCCGTTCATACTGGTTCCCCATGTTCCCCGTTCATACTGGTTCCCCATGTTCCCCGTTCATACTGGTTCCCCATGGGAATCGAACGCACAACTCTGATGTGGCAAATGCCATGCTCTACCAACTGAGCTACACAGGACCATGTATGGGTGAGAAATGTGTATGGTTTCATCATACACTAATCAGTGTTACTGTCCACACCAACTACAAACCTCATTTCCCCATATCAGTCTGGAATGATGACTTTGTCTCTCTGAGACCTGGGCCACATTTAGTATGGCACAGTGGCTGAGTTTACACAGGCAGCCCAAATCTGATCTCAGTGGAAACCTAGTGTATATATGATCCATCCATCCCCTCAGTAGTAATCTCAGTAGTAACCTCATTGGTAACCTCAGTGGTAACCTAGTGGTAACATAGTGGTAACCTCAATGGTAACCTCAGTAGTAACCTCAGTAGTAACCTAGTGGTAACCTCAGTAGTAACCTCAGTAGTAACCTCATTGGTAACCTCAGTGGTAACCTAGTGGTAACATAGTGGTAATCTCAATGGTAACCTCAGTAGTAACCCCAGTAGTAACCTCATTGGTAACCTCAGTGGTAACCTAGTGGTAACCTCAATGGTAACCTAGTGGTAACCTCAATGGTAACCTAGTGGTAACCTAGTGGTAACCTCAATGGTAACCTAGTGGTAACCTCAATGGTAACCTAGTGGTAACCTAGTGGTAACCTCAATGGTAACCTAGTGGTAACCTAGTGGTAACCTCAATGGTAACCTCAGTAGTAACCTCAGTAGTAACCTCAGTGGTAACCTAGTGGTAACATAGTGGTAACCTCAATGGTAACCTAGTGGTAACCTAGTGGTAACCTCAATGGTAACCTAGTGGTAACCTAGTGGTAACCTCAATGGTAACCTAGTGGTAACCTAGTGGTAACCTCAATGGTAACCTAGTGGTAACCTAGTGGTAACCTCAATGGTAACCTAGTGGTAACCTAGTGGTAACCTAGTGGTAACCTCAATGGTAACCTAGTAGTAACCTAGTGGTAACCTCAGTAGTAACCTTATTGGTAACCTAGTGGTAACCTCAGTGGTAACCTCAGTAGTAACCTCAGTAGTAACCTCATTAGTAACCTCAGTGGTAACCTAGTGGTAACCTAGTGGTAACCTCAATGGTAACCTAGTGGTAACCTAGTGGTAACCTCAATGGTAACCTCATTGGTAACCTAGTAGTAACCTCAGTAGTAACCTCAGTAGTAACCTCAGTAGTAACCTTATTGGTAACCTAGTGGTAACCTCATTGGTAACAGCACTATGTACATAGAGTACATCTAGAAACACCTACTAACAACACTATGTCTATAGAGTACATCTAGAAACACCTACTAACAACACTATGTACGTAGAGTACATCTAGAAACACCTACTAACAACACTATGTCTATAGAGTACATCTAGAAACACCTACTAACAACACTATGTACGTAGAGTACATCTAGAAACACCTACTAACAACACTATGTCTATAGAGTACATCTAGAAACACCTACTAACAACACTATGTACGTAGAGTACATCTAGAAACACCTACTAACAACACTATGTCCGTAGAGTACATCTAGAAACACCTACTAACAACACTATGTCTATAGAGTACATCTAGAAACACTTACTAACAACACTATGTCTGTAGAGTATATCTAGAAACACTTACTAACAACACTATGTCCGTAGAGTACATCTAGAAACACTTACTAACAACACTATGTCCGTAGAGTATATCTAGAAACACTTACTAACAACACTATGTCCGTAGAGTATATCTAGAAACACTTACTAACAACACTATGTCCGTAGAGTATATCTAGAAACACTTACTAACAACACTATGTCCGTAGAGTACATCTAGAAACACCTACTAACAACACTATGTCTATAGAGTATATCTAGAAACATCTACTAACAGCACTAGAATGTATAGAGGCAGCATAAGAGCAACAGAGTGCATGGATGGATGAATGGATGGATGGATGGATAGATGGGGGAGGGAGGGATGGATGGGGGATGGATGGATGGATGGAAGGAGGGAGGGATGGAGGGATGGATGGGGAGGGAGGGAGGGATGGATAGATGGGGGAGGGAGGGAGGGATGGATAGATGGGGGAGGGATGGATGGATAGATGGGGGAGGGAGGGATGGATGGGGGATGGATGGATGGATGGATGGAAGGAGGGAGGGATGGAGGGATGGATGGGGAGTGAGGGAGGGAGGGATGGATAGATGGGGGAGGGATGGATGGATAGATGGGGGAGGGAGGGATGGATGGGGGATGGATGGATGGATGGAAGGAGGGAGGGAGGGATGGATGGGGAGGGAGGGAGGGATGGATAGATGGGGGAGGGAGGGATGGATAGATGGGGAGGGATGGATGGATGGAAGGAGGGAGGGATGGAGGGATGGATGGGGAGGGAGGGAGGGATGGATAGATGGGGGAGGGATGGATGGATGGAAGTAGGGAGGGATGGAGGGATGGATGGGGAGGGAGGGAGGGATGGATAGATGGGGGAGGGATGGATGGATGGAAGGAGGGAGGGATGGAGGGATGGATGGGGAGGGAGGGAGGGATGGATAGATGGGGGAGGGATGGATGGATGGAAGGAGGGAGGGATGGAGGGATGGATGGGGAGGGAGGGATGGATAGATGGGGGAGGGATGGATGGATGGAAGGAGGGAGGGATGGAGGGATGGATGGGGAGGGAGGGAGGGATGGATAGATGGGGGAGGGATGGATGGATGGAAGGAGGAAGGGATGGAGGGATGGATGGGGAGGGAGGGAGGGATGGATAGATGGGGGAGGGATGGATGGATGGAAGGAGGGAGGGATGGAGGGATGGATGGGGAGGGAGGGAGGGATGGAGGGATGGATGGGGAGGGGAGGGAGGGATGGATAGATGGGGAGGGATGGATGGATGGAAGGAGGGAGGGATGGAGGGATGGATGGGGAGGGATGGATGGGGAGGGAGGGATGGAGGGAGGGATGGATGGGGAGGGAGGGATGGATAGATGGGGGAGGGATGGATGGATGGAAGGAGGGAGGGATGGATGGATAGATGGGGGAGGGATGGATGGATTAGGTCAAGGATGGATGGATGGATCGATAGATGGATGGATGGAGGGAGGGAGGGAGGGGGAGGGAGGGAGGGATGGATAGAGGGATGGAAGGAAGGAAGGAGGGAGGGAGAATAAGACGTAGTTGAAACCCAGAGAACATGGTGCCCTTTAGAAAGGCAAATTGCCGGGAGATGTTGAGTCTAATGTGTTGGTATCCATGGTGACAGGGGAACGACAGGAAGCAGGGACCAGGTCTGGCGTAATAAGCATAAGGGGAGTGAGGGGGGGGGGGGGGGCAGGAATCCTGTTCAATGAAGGGAGCTCCAACTAAAAGGTTCAATCAGCCCTGGACTAACTGGTCATTTCAGCAGAGCTGAGGTCCATTTAGGAAGCAGTGCAGAGGATGGTGGTATTTACTGATGTCACAATGTACGTCATCAGAGCATGTCAGGAGTGTTCCTACACCCTTGTATACAGTAACCACAACAAGACACAGAACTAACATGTTGCATTCCTACACCCTTGTATACAGTAACCACAACAAGACACAGTTCTAACATGTTGCATTCCTACACCCTTGTATACAGTAACCACGACAATACACAGTTCTAACATGTTGCATTCCTACACCCTTGTATACAGTAACCACAACAAGACACAGTACTAACATGTTGCATTCCTACACCCTTGACAAGACACAGTACCAACATGTTGCATTCCAGGGCTTAAAAGTCTCCCTCTGATATTTCCAGCCATATTATAGCAAACCAAGTGGTCAAACTGCCCATTTGTTGTTTTAAGGGAGTTAAGGGACGGGCCTTTAACTCGTCCCATTGATCATCTACTGATCAATGTCAGAGGAGGAATCAAGAGGGCTGGGCAGGTTTGGATTTAGAGGTATAGATGACTACATGTGATAACGTTGCCTTGATCTCCATGTTGAATGTCAGGACAATGGACTGTTGTCTGATGTAAGAGAAAAGGCCTAGGACAGGGAGGGAGGAAGGACAAAGGACAGAGGATAGAGAGAGAAGGGAGGGAAGGAGGAGGAGAGAGGGGGGGAGGGGGAGGAGTATGGAGAAGGGAGGAGGGAGGAGGGAGGGAAGGAGGAGGAGGGAGGGGGAGGAGGAGGAGTATGGAGAAGGGAGGAGTGAGGGAATGGAGGGGAGGAGGAGGGAAGGGGGAGGAGTATGGAGTATGGAGAAGGGAGGAGGGAGGAGGGAGGGAATGGAGGGGAGGGGAGGAGGAGGGAAGGGGGAGGAGTATGGAGTATGGAGAAGGGAGGAGGGAGGAGGGAGGGAATGGAGGGGAGGAGGAGGGAAGGGGGAGGAGTATGGAGTATGGAGAAGGGAGGAGGGAGGGAGGACATGAGAAAAGAGGGACAGGGGAGGGGAGGAGGAGGAAGGAGGGGGTGAGGGAGGGAGGGGGAGGAGGAGGAAGGAGGGGGTGAGGGAGGGAGGGGGAGGGGGAGGAGGAGGAGTATGGAGGAGGGAGGAGGGTGTGTGGGGGGAGGGGGAAGATGGAAGAAAGAGAAGGATGGTAGGGGGGGAGAGGAAGAGATGGAGTATGAAGAAGGGAGAAGGGAGGGGGGAAGGAAGGGTTGAGTTACCCTCATTACTTAACCCTGGTGGGGCTCTGAGCTTCTACTGGACAGAGGAGGGGGGAAGGGTTGGTGTGTGTGTGAAGAGCAGTGAAGACCCCCTTGACTGAGTACTGCCACTAGACAACATTAAGGTGCTGCCCAGCTAGCAGGGTTGGGATTGATGCCATTTTGATTCAGTCAATTCAGGAAGTAAACTGATATTCCAATTCCAGCTAATAAACATCAAGGAACGCAGTGGTAGAACTGTTTGAAATGACGTAATTACAATCACTTCAGATTTCAACCTGTTTACAGCTTTGCTTGCTAGGTAAGGACTTCTTAGTCTGACTGAGTGCACTACCTCAAAAAAGATAGTCACTCTAAATGACTGCTGTACTTTTTACCTTCAATGTTAATCCTGTTACCTGCCACCAGACTCCATGTGTTGCATTACAGTATAATACCAGTCTAACAACCCTTTAGTAACGGCCTGTCAGCTTTAATATGTCAGAATCCCTTTTTTCTTCAGGAAGGTAATGTACATTACCCCCCACCCATCACCACCCCACTACCATCACCATCACCACCCCACTACCATCACCATCACCACCCCACTACCATCACAATCACCACCTCCACTACCATCACCATCACCACCCCCACTACCATCACCATCACCACCCCCACTACCATCACCATTACCACCCCCACTACCATCACCATCACCACCCCCACTTCCATCACCATCACCACCCCCACTACCATCACCACCCCCACCCCCACTACCATCACCATCACCACCCCACTACCATCACAATCACCACCCCACTACCATCACAATCACCACCTCCACTACCATCACAATCACCACCTCCACTACCATCACCATCACCACCCCCACTACCATCACCATCACCACCCCCACTACCATCACCATCACCACCCCCACTACCATCACCATCACCACCCCCACTTCCATCACCATCACCACCCCCACTACCATCACCACCCCCACCCCCACTACCATCACCATCACCACCCCACTACCATCACAATCACCACCCCACTACCATCACAATCACCACCCCACTACCATCACAATCACCACCTCCACTACCATCACAATCACCACCCCCACTACCCTCACAATCACCACCGCACTACCATCACAATCACCACCAGCACTACCATCACAACCACCACCACCACAACCATTACCATCACCACCCCCACTATCATCACCATCGCCACCCCCACTACCATCACCATCGCCACCCCCACTACCATAACAATCACCACCCCACTACCATCACCATCACCACCCCCACTACCATCACCATCGCCACCCCCACTACCATCACCATCGCCACCCCCACTACCATCACAATCACCACCCCACTACCATCACAATCACCACCCCCACTACCCTCACAATCACCACCGCACTACCATCACAATCACCACCAGCACGACCATCACAACCACCACCACCACAACCATTACCATCACCACCACCACAACCACTACCATCACCATCACCACAACCACTACCATCCCCATCACTACAACCACTACCATCAACACCACCACAACCACTACCATCACAACCACCACCACCACAACCATTACAACCACCACCACCACAACCACTACCATCACAACCACCACCACAACCATTACCATCACCACCACCACAACAACTACCATCACCATCACCACAACCACTACCATCCCCATCACTACAACCACTACCATCACCACCACCACAACCACTACCATCACCACCACAACAACCACTACCATCACCACAACCACTACCATCACCATCACCACAACAACCATCACCACTACCACAAGCACTATCATCACCATCACCACCACTATCACCATCACCACCATCATTACCATTACAATCACCATCATCATTACCACCACCATAGTGACTCTAGGCCCCCAGTCAGACTGTAACTGTAATATGTGGATGTCCTTCTAGGCCCCCAGTCAGACTGTAACTGTAATATGTGGATGTCCTTCTAGGCCCCCAGTCAGACTGTAATATGTGGATGTCCTTCTAGGCCCCCAGTCAGACTGTAACTGTAATATGTGGATGTCCTTCTAGGCCCCCAGTCAGACTGTAACTGTAATATGTGGATGTCCTTCTAGGCCCCCAGTCAGACTGTAACTGTAATATGTGGATGTCCTTCTAGGCCCCCAGTCAGACTGTAATATGTGGGTGTCCTTCTAGGCCCCCAGTCAGACTGTAATATGTGGATGTCCTTCTAGGCCCCCAGTCAGACTGTAGCTGTAATATGTGGATGTCCTTCTAGGCCCCCAGTCAGACTGTAATATGTGGATGTCCTTCTAGGCTCCCAGTCAGACTGTAACTGTAATATGTGGATGTCCTTCTAGGCCCCCAGTCAGACTGTAATATGTGGATGTCCTTCTAGGCCCCCAGTCAGACTGTAACTGTAATATGTGGATGTCCTTCTAGGCCCCCAGTCAGACTGTAACTGTAATATGTGGATGTCCTTCTAGGCCCCCAGTCAGACTGTAATATGTGGGTGTCCTTCTAGGCCCCCAGTCAGACTGTAATATGTGGATGTCCTTCTAGGCCCCCAGTCAGACTGTAGCTGTAATATGTGGATGTCCTTCTAGGCCCCCAGTCAGACTGTAACTGTAATATGTGGATGTCCTTCTAGGCCCCCAGTCAGACTGTAACTGTAATATGTGGATGTCCTTCTAGGCCCCCAGTCAGACTGTAATATGTGGATGTCCTTCTAGGCCCCCAGTCAGACTGTAATATGTGGATGTCCTTCTAGGCCCCCAGTCAGACTGTAACTGTAATATGTGGATGTCCTTCTAGGCCCCCAGTCAGACTGTAATATGTGGATGTCCTTCTAGGCTCCCAGTCAGACTGTAACTGTAATATGTGGATGCCCTTCTAGGCCCCCAGTCAGACTGTAACTGTAATATGTGGATGTCCTTCTAGGCCCCCAGTCAGACTGTAACTGTAATATGTGGATGTCCTTCTAGGCCCCCAGTCAGACTGCAACTGTAATATGTGGATGTCCTTCTAGGCCCCCAGTCAGACTGTAACTGTAATATGTGGATGTCCTTCTAGGCCCCCAGTCAGACTGTAACTGTAATATGTGGATGTCCTTCTAGGCCCCCAGTCAGACTGTAACTGTAATATGTGGATGTCCTTCTAGGCCCCCAGTCAGACTGTAACTGTAATATGTGGATGTCCTTCTAGGCCCCCAGTCAGACTGTAACTGTAATATGTGGATGTCCTTCTAGGCCCCCAGTCAGACTGTAATATGTGGATGTCCTTCTAGGCCCCCAGTCAGACTGTAATATGTGGATGTCCTTCTATCAGACTGTAACTGTAATATGTGGATGTCCTTCTAGGCCCCCAGTCAGACTGTAATATGTGGATGTCCTTCTAGGCTCCCAGTCAGACTGTAACTGTAATATGTGGATGTCCTTCTAGGCCCCCAGTCAGACTGTAACTGTAATATGTGGATGTCCTTCTAGGCCCCCAGTCAGACTGTAACTGTAATATGTGGATGTCCTTCTAGGCCCCCAGTCAGACTGCAACTGTAATATGTGGATGTCCTTCTAGGCCCCCAGTCAGACTGTAACTGTAATATGTGGATGTCCTTCTAGGCCCCCAGTCAGACTGTAACTGTAATATGTGGATGTCCTTCTAGGCCCCCAGTCAGACTGTAACTGTAATATGTGGATGTCCTTCTAGGCCCCCAGTCAGACTGTAACTGTAATATGTGGATGTCCTTCTAGGCCCCCAGTCAGACTGCAACTGTAATATGTGGATGTCCTTCTAGGCCCCCAGTCAGACTGTAACTGTAATATGTGGATGTCCTTCTAGGCCTCCAGTCAGACTGTAACTGTAATATGTGGATGTCCTTCTAGGCCCCCAGTCAGACTGTAACTGTAATATGTGGATGTCCTTCTAGGCCCCCAGTCAGACTGTAACTGTAATATGTGGATGTCCTTCTAGGCCCCCAGTCAGACTGTAATATGTGGATGTCCTTCTAGGCCCCCAGTCAGACTGTAACTGTAATATGTGGATGTCCTTCTAGGCCCCCAGTCAGACTGTAACTGTAATATGTGGATGTCCTTCTAGGCCCCCAGTCAGACTGTAATATGTGGATGTCCTTCTAGGCCCCCAGTCAGACTGTAATATGTGGATGTCCTTCTAGGCCCCCAGTCAGACTGTAACTGTAATATGTGGATGTCCTTCTAGGCCCCCAGTCAGACTGTAATATGTGGATGTCCTTCTAGGCCCCCAGTCAGACTGTAATATGTGGATGTCCTTCTAGGCCCCCAGTCAGACTGTAATATGTGGATGTCCTTCTAGGCCCCCAGTCAGACTGTAACTGTAATATGTGGATGTCCTTCTAGGCCCCCAGTCAGACTGTAACTGTAATATGTGGATGTCCTTCTAGGCCCCCAGTCAGACTGTAACTGTAATATGTGGATGTCCTTCTAGGCCCCCAGTCAGACTGTAACTGTAATATGTAGATGTCCTTCTAGGCCCCCAGTCAGACTGTAACTGTAATATGTGGATGTCCTTCTAGGCCCCCAGTCAGACTGTAATATGTGGATGTCCTTCTAGGCTCCCAGTCAGACTGTAACTGTAATATGTGGATGTCCTTCTAGGCCCCCAGTCAGACTGTAATATGTGGATGTCCTTCTAGGCCCCCAGTCAGACTGTAATATGTGGATGTCCTTCTAGGCCCCCAGTCAGACTGTAGCTGTAATATGTGGATGTCCTTCTAGGCCCCCAGTCAGACTGTAATATGTGGATGTCCTTCTAGGCCCCCAGTCAGACTGTAATATGTGGATGTCCTTCTAGGCCCCCAGTCAGACTGTAGCTGTAATATGTGGATGTCCTTCTAGGCCCCCAGTCAGACTGTAGCTGTAATATGTGGATGTCCTTCTAGGCCCCCAGTCAGACTGTAACTGTAATATGTGGATGTCCTTCTAGGCCCCCAGTCAGACTGTAATATGTGGATGTCCTTCTAGGCCCCCAGTCAGACTGTAACTGTAATATGTGGATGTCCTTCTAGGCCCCCAGTCAGACTGTAATATGTGGATGTCCTTCTAGGCCCCCAGTCAGACTGTAGCTGTAATATGTGGATGTCCTTCTATGCCCCCAGTCAGACTGTAATATGTGGATGTCCTTCTAGGCCCCCAGTCAGACTGTAATATGTGGATGTCCTTCTAGGCCCCCAATCAGACTGTAATATGTGGATGTCCTTCTAGGCCCCCAGTCAGACTGTAATATGTGGATGTCCTTCTAGGCCCCCAGTCAGACTGTAGCTGTAATATGTGGATGTCCTTCTAAGCCCCCTTGGTCAAAAGTAGTGCACTACCCATAGAGCCCTGGTCAAAAGTAGTGCACTACCCATAGGGCCTTGGTCAAAAGTAGTGCACTACCCATAGGGCCCTGGTCAAAGGTAGTGCATTATTGAGATTAGGGTGTCATGTGGGATACATCCTTTGTCAGTACTAATGAGCTGTAAATTGAACAAGGTGGTGGTACCCAACAGCTAGCTAGCCCCCTCTCTTACCTCCCTCTGTCCTCTGTTAATTTGTCTCTCTGCTCGTCATTAAACAAGCCAAGCAATATAAAGAGAGAGAGAGACAGAGAGAGAGAGAGAGAGAGAGAGAGAGAGAGAGAGAGAGAGAGGGGGGAAAGAAACAAAAAACACAGCTAGACAGCTAGTTAGGCAAACTGCAGGCATAAACGTGACACCACATCCCTGACTCTGTCTGCAAACCAAATTGCACCCTATTCCCTTTATAACTGCACTACTTATAAAGGGAAGTAGCACCCTATATAGGGAAAAGTTGCCAATTGATACCCAGTCTCTCTCTCACTGCCCTGATCCCAAAAGACATCGGCTGCACAACAACAAGCGATGATTTCTATTAGACAATGAAGCAAGCCTGAATCCATAAACAGTGAAGCCAATTACGCACCACAGCACAGCAGAGCGTACCGGCGCCTCGCAAGAGAGAGAGAACGAGGGAGGGAGGGATGGAGGGAGGGGAAAATGGAGGTAGAGTGAGACAGCAAGGCAGCGTCGGGGCAATTAAACCCACACAGGAACCATGTTATCCTCCTCCCTGTTAGCATAGCACTCAAACATGCTGCCTCGCTGTCCTTTATGACTCACAGCATAGAAATATTATACAAATATTATTACAACCAATGGCAGAAAGAAAGATAAAGGGAGAGAGAGAGAGAAAGAGAGAAAGGGAGAGGAGCAAGCGAGGAAAATGGAGATGACAGAGAAAGAGACAGAGGTGAGAGAAAGAGAGAAATGGGAAACAGAAGGAAAACGGAGAGAAAGAGGGAGAGAGAAAGAGAACGAGAGAAGAGACAGAGAAAGAGAAAGGTGAAAGAGAGAAATGGGAGACAGAAGGAGAACGGAGAGAAAGAAGGAGAGAGAAAGAGAGAGCGAAATAGAGAGAGAGAAGAGACACAGAAAGAGACAGAGGTGAGAGAAAGAGAGAAATGGGAGACAGAAGGAGAATGGCGAGAAAGAGAGAGAGAGAAAGAGAACGAGAGAGAACTAATAATAAGCCCATCCCTGTTAGCCTTAGCTGCAGCACCATGGAGAGAGGACAGATATAGGATACAGGAAGTGTGTTGATCAGGAATTGGGATGCATCTCAAATGCCGCCCGATTCCCTATATCAGTGGTTCCCAACTCCGGTCCTCCAGTAACCCCAACAGTACAGTTTTATTGTAGCCTTGGACAAACACACCTGATTCAACTTGTCACCTAATCATCAGGCCCTCTGAGTTGAATCAGGTTTGTTTGTCCGGGGCTGCAACACAAATGTGTGCCGTTGGGAACCACTGACCTATATAGTGTACTACTGTACATTTGACCAAGGCCCATAGGGCTCTGTTTGAAAGTAGGGCACTATATATTGAACAGGGTGGCATTTGGGATGCAGTTACATTTACATTTACATTTAAGTCATTTAGCAGACGCTCTTATCCAGAGCGACTTACAAATTGGTGCATTCACCTTATGACATCCAGTGGAGCAGCCACTTTACAATAGTGCATCTAAATCTTTTAAGGGGGGTGAGAAGGATTACTTTATCCTATCCTAGGTATTCCTTAAAGAGGTGGGGTTTCAGGTGTCTCCGGAAGTGTAACAGCAATCTTCTATTGGTGCTGATAGAGGATGGAGCCTTGGCATTGGTAGCCTGACAGGAAGTTAGGTTTACACATGCACACACACGTACACATGTACACACACACACACACACGTACACATACACATACACATACATGTACACTCACACACACACACACACACACACACACACACACACACACACACACACACACACACACACACACACACACACACACACACACACACACACACACACACACACACACACACACATGCTGATAAAAATGTTAGTGCACTGTCCACAGGCCAGGCCATGTTTGCTAGTCTAGTGGTTATAATCAGATGCTAAACCCTCAGATATCATATCTTATGAAAAGGGGTTTGGAGAGAAATCTGTGAGTCAGAACTGCAAAGCTTCAGGGTTTAGGAGTTCAGCACAGTAGCTGCAACCCACAATGCCACCCTATTCCCTATAAAGAGCACTACTTTTGACTAGAGCCCTATGGGGCATGGTCAAAAGTAGCGCACTATAAAGGGAATAGGGTACCATTGGGCATGCTGCCAGTGGCTATCCTTGTGTAACAGGGTAAGGCCACCAGGGATGGATGAATCTACCAAACGTCTGCTTTCATCAAAGCTTTGTAAGTCCTTTTTGGAAAATCAAAGAAGAGAAGGAGTTGTTCAGCTCAGCTGAAGAATCGTTCCCAGTGAGTCTATGACTGACATTTTGGGATATCTGTTGTTGTATAAAGAATTGTTTATATTTCTCCCTGTTGTTATTGTGTTTTTATAGTGAGAGCTTGGGCCAGTAAGATTGCCAATGTATTCATTCCACCTGGCAAAAACCTGAAACGTGAACTTGAAACTTAAACCATCCATCTATATGCATGTTAGGCATCCAGAGGGGATGTACTGTGGATGCTGTTAAACACATGCTAGGAGTAGATGTCCATGTTGTTAGACACATGCTAGGAGTAGATGTCCATGTTGTTAGACACATGCTAGGAGTAGATGTCCATGTTGTTAAACACATGCTAGGAGTAGATGTCCATGTTGTTAGACACATGCTAGGTGTAGATGTCCATGTTGTTAGACACATGCTAGGAGTAGATGTCCATGTTGTTAGACACATGCTAGGAGTAGATGTCCATGTTGTTAAACACATGCTAGGAGTAGATGTCCATGTTGTTAAACACATGCTAGGAGTAGATGTCCATGTTGTTAAACACATGCTAGGAGTAGATGTCCATGTTGTTAGACGTATTCTAAGAGTAGTTGTCCATGTTGTTAGACGTATTCTAAGAGTAGTTGTCCATGTTGTTAGACGTATTCTAAGAGTAGATGTCCATGTTGTTAGACATATTCTAAGAGTAGTTGTCCATGTTGTTAGACACATGCTAGGAGTAGTTGTCCATGTTGTTAGACACATGCTAGGAGTAGATGTCCATGTTGTTAGACGTATTCTAAGAGTAGATGACCATGTTGTTAGATGTATTCTAAGAGTAGTTGTCCATGTTGTTAGACGTATTCTAAGAGTAGACGTCAATGTTGTTAGACGTATTCTAAGAGTAGACGTCAATGTTGTTAGCTGTATTCTAAGAGTAGATGTTCATGTTGTTAGACGTATTCTAAGAGTAAACGTCAATGTTGTTAGACGTATTCTAAGAGTAGACGTCAATGTTGTTAGACGTATGCTACGAGTAGATGTCCAGGTAGATTAGTGGTTAAGAGGTTTGGGACTATAACCAAAAGGCTGCTGGTTTGAATCCCAGAGCTGTCGGTGTGCCCTTGGGCAAAGCACTTAATTGCTCCTGTAAATCGTGTCTGCTAAGAGTAGATGTCCATGTTGTTAGATGTATGCTGAATGGATGTAATGTAATGCTGGGTGAAAATTCCATGAACTGTGAGAGTACTTTTCATGCTGTGTAGTGTGTTTCTGGACATAATATAGGAACAGGCTGACAAAAGATCTGATTAAAAGTGACAAGCCTTCAAATTAACTTAGCATTACTTCTGGGCCTGAGGCTCCACACATCCCATTGCCTTGGAATAGGATGTCCGAGCTGTGATACTAGCCACTAGCTAACAACAAGGCAGACAGAGCTGTGATTCTAGCCACTAGCTATCAACAAGGTACTCTGGGCTGTGATGCTAGCCACTAGCTAACAACAACGCAGACAGAGCTGAGATGCTAGCCACTAGCTATCAACAAGGTACTCTGGGCTGTGATGCTAGCCACTAGCTAACAACAACGCAGACAGAGCTGTGATGCTAGCCACTAGCTAACAACAAGGCAGACAGAGCTGTGATGCTAGCCACTAGCTAACAACAAGGCAGATAGAGCTGTGATGCTAGCCACTAGCTAACAACAAGGCAGACAGAGCTGTGATGCTAGCCACTAGCTAACAACAAGGCAGACAGAGCTGTGATGCTAGCCACTAGCTAACAACAAGGCATACAGAGCTGTGATGCTAGCCACTAGCTAACAACAAGGCAGATAGAGCTGTGATGCTAGCCACTAGCTAACAACAAGGCAGACAGAGCTGTGATGATAGCCACTAGCTAACAACAAGGCAGATAGAGCTGTGATGCTAGCCACTAGCTAACAACAAGGCAGATAGAGCTGTGATGCTAGCCACTAGCTAACAACAAGGCAGACAGAGCTGTGATGCTAGCCACTAGCTAACAACAAGGCAGATAGAGCTGTGATGCTAGCCACTAGCTAACAACAAGGCAGACAGAGCTGTGATGCTAGCCACTAGCTAACAACAAGGCAGACAGAGCTGTGATGCTAGCCACTAGCTACATTACTGCACCTCGCTGTTGGCTGGGCTCCCTGCCTGTGCCAGGCATACAGAGCTGTGATGCTAGCCACTAGCTAACAACAAGGCAGATAGAGCTGTGATGCTAGCCACTAGCTAACAACAAGGCAGACAGAGCTGTGATGCTAGCCACTAGCTAACAACAAGGCATACAGAGCTGTGATGCTAGCCACTAGCTAACAACAAGACATACAGAGCTGTGATGCTAGCCACTAGCTAACAACAAGGCATACAGAGCTGTGATGCTAGCCACTAGCTAACAACAAGACATACAGAGCTGTGATGCTAGCCACTAGCTAACAACAAGACATACAGAGCTGTGATGCTAGCCACTAGCTAACAACAAGACATACAGAGCTGTGATGCTAGCCACTAGCTAACAACAAGACATACAGAGCTGTGATGCTAGCCACTAGCTAACAGATTACATGAATCTATGAAAAAGTACAAATAAATAAAATAACATGGGGGGCATGTTTTACAATGGAAGAGACTACATGGTTACTAATGATGGAAGGGACTACATGGTTACCAATGATGGAAGGGACTACATGGTTACCAATGATGGAAGGGACCACATGGTTACCAATGATGGAAGGGACCACATGGTTACCAAAGATGGAAGGGACTACATGGTTACTAATGATGGAAGGGACCACATGGTTACCAATGATGGAAGGGACTACATGGTTACCAATGATCGAAGGGACTACATGCTAACAATTGATTGAAGGGACTACATGGTTACCAATGATGGAAGGGACTACATGGTTACCAATGATGGAAGGGACTACATGGTTACCAATGATGGAAGGGACTACAATGATGGATGAGACTGGTGTAATGAATGGAGTAAAATACACTATTGATGAATAAAATAGGCCTAATGTAGGAACCTCTGGGTTACCTGGGACATCACATCGACCACCCCCTGTGTAGACTTTTAGAAAAAGTCACACTTAAAAGCATTCTGAACTTAAAAGCATGATTAATAATGTAATTATCTGATGATGAACAAGCAGAAGACACTGTGATTCCTGTCCTATATCAATAAAATACATATCAAACTAGATTTAAATGAAACATTATCCATATGTGAATATTGTGTGCAAAGCGCTCATCAAGGCAAAGGGTGGCTACTTTGAAGAATCTAAAATATAAATATATTTTGATTTGTTGAATACATTTTGGGTTACTACATGATTCCATGTGTTATTTCATCATTTTGATGTCTTCATCATATTATTCTACAATGAAGAAAATAGTAAAAATATAGAAAAAGCCTTGAATGAGTAGGTGTGTCCAAACCTTTGACTGGTACTGTATATAAAACAATATTTAAATAATACATTTCAGAATCCATATATTGGGAATGATAAATACTTCTACCATGCTCTTTCTGACCTGAACCAGGCTACACCTCTTCACTGAAATGGCTGCTGTGTTTGCTCTGGGTTCCCATGGATATGCCTGTAAAATTGTCTGTAGAGTGATAGGCAAATGTGTCATTCTGTGACTCTGCCAACACACTGAGAATGACATCTGTGTGGGCTGCTTACGCAGTCAATGACAACCCTCTATGTGCCAAACTCGTCTTTTAGATAAACCACTTGTTTGTATTACAGGACTCAAGAACAACTATGATAAGCCTGATCAGTTGGTTATTTGTAAACAGCAAGTGGGATACTGTTATTGTGTATAATCAAAGCACTAGTAGAAGAAGTCTCTTGTATTGTGAAAGTTGGCGGTTCGTATCTTAAATAGTCAGTTACATTTTCATTTAGCCATTCATCTTCTTCAGATGTATCTGTCACGCCCTGAACTTACAGATCCTTTTTATGTCTCTATTTTGGTTTGGTCAGGGCGTGAGTCGGGGGGTGGGCATTCTATGTTTTGTGTTTCTATGATTTTTGATTTCTATATTTTGGCCGGGTAGGGTTCTCAATCAGGGACAGCTGTCTATCGTTGTCTCTGATTGGGAACCATACTTAGGTAGCCCTTTTCCCACATGTGTTTGTGGGAAGTTGACTTTGTTTAGGGCACATTGCCTTTGAGCGTCACGGTTTGTTTTTGTGGTGTTATTTGTTTTGTTCGGTGTCATTTTGATTAATAAATGAAAATGGACGCTCACCACGCTGCACCTTGGTCCTCCTGCTTCAACAGCCGTGACAGTATCTCTGATCTGTTTGTATCATTTAAAAGCCTAAAGGAATACAACTTCCATACATTGAATAATACATTACAAGTTGGGTTAAAGGCTTCATTTTCCAATACATTGTATGGAAACCTCTCAAATCTCAACGTATACTAACCCATTACTGGTGAAATCCTTCCTAAGAAATTTAAGAAATATATTTTAAGCAGGAGCACTCCTTTAATTTATTTAGTTATCAATCTATCAAAAAAACAAATATTTGCTTCCATCTGTTTAATTAAGGTGGCAAAAATAAGTTAGTCCTAAATATAAAAAATAAAGCATTGTACTTGGGACTAATCATTCACCAAACCCTAAACCTCAACTAAATATTTCAATTAACTAATGTGGAAATTGAGCAGGTTGAGGAGACTAAACTGCTTGGAGTAACCCTGAATTGTAAACTGTCATGGCCAAAACATATTGATACACAGTAACTAAGATGGGGAGAAGTCTGTCCATAATAAAGCACTGCTCTACCTTCTTAACAGCACTATCAATGAGGCAGGTCCTACAGGCCCTAGTTTTGTCGCACCTGGATTACTGTGCAGTCGTGTGGTCAGATACCACAAAGAGGGACTTAGGGAAATTACAATTGGCCCAGAACTACTGTCCAGTCGTGTAAATGTACACAGAGAGCTAACATTAATAATGTGCATGTCAATCTCTCCTGGCTCAAAGTAGTGGAGAGCGGGACTTCATCACTACTTGAAATTGTGCGCAGTCCTGTGTAGCTCAGTTAGTAGAGTGTGGTGCTTGCAATGCCAGGGTTGTGGGTTTGATTCCCACGGGGGACCAGTATGAACATGTATGTACTCACTCTTAATCTCCAGCGATTTACAGTAATTACTAAGTGTCTACAGGAATTAACAATCTTAACTTGTTGAATACACTGAGCTGTCTGTTTAAACAACTAGCACAGAGCCCAGCCACCCAGACATGCCACCAGAGGTCTCTTCACATGCCACCAGAGGTCTCTTCACAGTCCCCAAGTCCTGAACAGACTATGGGAGGTGCACAGTACTACATAGAGCCATGACTACATGGAACTCTATTCCACATCAGGTAAAAGTACACCTTATAGAACAGTGGGGTCTGTGCATAGAGACACATAATAACATGATACACATGGATTGTATGTGGTAGCAGCCTGAGGGACATCTGTTGAGAAATGTTTTAATTGTATATAATTGCCTTAATTTAGCTGGTTCCAAGGAACGGTAGCCGCTGCCTTGGCAGGAACTAATGGGGATCCATAATAAACCCCAGGAAGAGTAGCTGCTGCCTTGGCAGGAACTAATGGGGATCCATAATAAACCCCAGGAAGAGTAGCCGCTGCCTTGGCAGGAACTAATGGGGATCCATTATAAACCCCAGGAAGAGTAGCTGCTTCCTTGGCAGGAACTAATAGGGATCCATAATAAACCTCAGGAAGAGTAGCTGCTGCCTTGGCAGGAACTAATGGGGATCCATAATAAACCCCAGGAAGGCTAGCCGCTGCCTTGGCAGGAACTAATAGGGATCCATAATAAACCCCAGGAAGAGTAGCTGCTGCCTTGGCAGGAACTAATGGGGATCCATAATAAACCCCAGGAAGAGTAGCCACTGCCTTGGCAGGAACTAATGGGGATCCATAATAAACCCCAGGAAGAGTAGCCACTGCCTTGGCAGGAACTAATGGGGATCCATAATAAACCCCAGGAAGATAGCCATTGGCAGGAACTAATGGGGATCCATAATAAACCCCAGGAAGAGTAGCCACTGCCTTGGCAGGAACTAATGGGGATCCATAATAAACCCCAGGAAGAGTAGCCACTGCCTTGGCAGGAACTAATAGGGATCCATAATAAACCTCAGGAAGAGTAGCTGCTGCCTTGGCAGGAACTAATGGGGATCCATAATAAACCCCAGGAAGGCTAGCCGCTGCCTTGGCAGGAACTAATAGGGATCCATAATAAACCCCGGGAAGAGTAGCCGCTGCCTTGGCAGGAACTAATGGGGATCCATAATAAACCCCAGGAAGAGTAGCCACTGCCTTGGCAGGAACTAATGGGGATCCATAATAAACCCCAGGAAGAGTAGCCACTGCCTTGGCAGGAACTAATGGGGATCCATAATAAACCCCAGGAAGAGTAGCCACTGCCTTGGCAGGAACTCATGGGGATCCATAATAAATACAAATACATCAATGTGAGTGGTTACTTCCAGGGAGGGTGCTTCCATAACTTCATTAGGGAGTTTGAAAGAACCCTGCATCATGTCCCCTAGTGTGCGTCACAAATGGAACCCTATTCCCTATTTAGTGCATCACTTTTGTGCACTATGAAGGGTACAGTGTGTCATTTGGGATACAACCTTTGTGTGGAATAACCCTCTGTTGCTGCATCCTACATATCCCTGTCTATTATAGGCTAAACACACACACACAGCTATCCTATGGCCCCTAATTAATGATTGCTGCGTCATTCTCCTGAATAGCCGTAGAAACAACATCACTATTTCATTGGGGATTGATTTGATTGTCCTTTCTGTGGCCATTATTTAGGGTGGAGACCATGAAAAGGATCTTGCATCCCAATTTAGGGAGAAGGACCATAAAGAAGATTAAAAATGTCTCCCAAATGGCATCCTATTCCCTATATAGTGCAATACTTTGACAAGTGCTCAAAGGACTCTGGTCTAAAGTCGTGTACTATATAGAGAATAGGATGCCATTTGGGACGCATATTAATCTTCTTTATGGTCCTTCTCCCTTAACTGGGATGCAAGATCCTTTTCATGGTCTCCATGCCAACGAAGCAGAGTCTGAGTTTACCATCTCGGATGAAAAGGTTCAAGGTAAAAAGGCATCATATTGGATGAAACTGCAGCACGGATAAAGAGGTGTGCTGAAACGCATGCTGTCTGACTTAAAAACAACACCTCGTCTACATACTAAAAACTAGTGCATTACTATAAAGGGAATAGGGCGCCATTTTGTTTAGGATCAGCTTTAATACTGCATATCGACTGTGGCTTCTATCAATGTAATTGTCTGCATCATTTCCAATCCTCTTTTTTATAAATATATATATAAAATAATATATATATATATCTATACTGTATACATTTTTATATATATATATAGTGTATTATTTTCCCCTAACCCTACCACCCCTCCGCTAATTGGAGTAGACTAATGGACAACAACACTTACAGTACTTCCAGCGTATACAAGACACAGTATATTTTACATTAGTTATCTTGTTTTTTTGTTTTTTTTAGTCCCACGATGGTCTTTTTCACAATCTATACTGTAGTCTAGCTCTCATCTCTAGACATCATCCATTCCATTATGGAGTGATCATCAGCATCATCATTATCGCTAAACCCTATTTCTCACACCTCTCCAATCAATATAAAGCCTTGAGTTTGCAGCTCAGACATTTTGTAGACATAGACATAGGCCTAAAAGGCTCATTCCAAACAACCACCATCTCCTTCCAACAAAACAAAAAACTGAAGAATCTCTTTTAGATCTTGGAGAAAATGACATATATTCCTGAATGCCCATATGAGTACTGGATGCAAGGCATCTCCAGATAGGTAGCTAACTAAGGGCCCCTACAACTGTTGTAGGCATCTGGTCCAGATAGGTAGCTAACTCAGGGCCCCTACAACTATACTAGGCAGATAGTCCTGATAGGTAGCTAACTCAGGGCCCCTACAACTATACTAGGCAGATAGTCCTGATAGGTAGCTAACTCAGGGCCCCTACAACTATACTAGGCAGATAGTCCTGATAGGTAGCTAACTCAGGGCCCCTACAACTGTTGTAGGCATCTGGTCCAGATAGGTAGCTAACTCAGGGCCCCTACAACTATACTAGGCAGATAGTCCTGATAGGTAGCTAACTCAGGGCCCCTACAACTGTTGTAGGCATCTGGTCCAGATAGGTAGCTAACTAAGGGCCCCTACAACTGTTGTAGGCATCTGGTCCAGATAGGTAGCTAACTCAGGGCCCCTACAACTGTTGTAGGCATCTGGTCTAGATATGCAGCTAACTCAGGGCCCCTACAACTATACTAGGCAGATAGTCCTGATAGGTAGCTAACTCAGGGCCCCTACAACTGTTGTAGGCATCTGGTCCAGATGAATCTGGTCTAGATAGGTATCTAACCCTACGGGGGCAACCAGCCAGTACTTTGCCATCATCTGAAGTACAATAGCTTGTGGGATTTAGATAAAGAGACATGGAGATGATCTGTCAGTGATCTGGTTGTAACAGATCCAGTTCCTGTGTGGCTCAGTTAAAGCATCATGCTAGAAACACCAGGGTTGTGAGTTCGATTCCCACTTAAACATATGTACTCACTGTTCTGTAAATCGATTTGGATACAAGCATCTGCTAAATGTAATATTTTATATATATTAATATAAAACATAGAAGGTGTCACAGACTCAGAACATAAACCTTGAGTCATTTGGTCAGATGTAGTTTGTCCACTAGAAATTACAACAGAGATAGGTCAAAACACTGAGGTAAGGTAACATATTTACAGTACTCCTGCTAAGAAAACACTGAGGTAAGGTAACATATTTACAGTACTCCTGCTTAGAAAACACTGAGGTAAGGTAACATATTTACAGTACTCCTCATTAGAAAACACTGAGGTAAGGTAACATATTTACAGTACTCCTCATTAGAAAACACTGAGGTAAGGTAACATATTTACAGTACACACTGAGGTAAGGTAACTATTTACAGTAAAATTAGAAAACACTGAGGTAAGGTAACATATTTACAGTACTCCTCATTAGAAAACACTGAGGTAAGGTAACATATTTACAGTACTCCTGCTAAGAAAACACTGAGGTAAGGTAACATATTTACAGGACTCCTCATTAGAAAACACAGAGAGACAGCTAGACTGAATAACACCCAGGCTTCACAGTTGTCAAAATATCCCCTGAATCCGTAAAGGGGCCATATTTTGACGAAGTGTAGAAACACACCCTAAAAATAGCTTGTGAACACAGCACTGGATAACCTGAGCTCCAGATATACACAGACAGAGAACGGAACAATCTGTCCATCACCCTATAGTTATTACCTCATTGGTTGTTTTAACATCAACTCCTCCCTCAGAGGAAAACATTAACATGATGAAGCAGAATAATCTTTGCTCTCTCTGATAGTAATAAAGGTTTCTATGGGAAAGTGTTTTTTTATGGTTTACCAGGCTTGTGGCTAAACATTGATATGCCTTGTGAAATATACACCAATAATGTCAAATGTGGCACTAACAAAATGTAATTCACAGTTTTAGACCCAAATGGGCTAATGTGGGCCACCCTGTCACACAGACCAGCCTATCAATCAGCCTGTAAATAAGTCTGCTGTCAGCATGTGCATTTCTGTTGTTTATCTGGGGTTAGAAATCTAAGTCAAAGCTTTTAACTGACAATACATGTTTTGTTGTTGTTGGTAAATTCTTATTTACAATGACGGCGTCCCCCGGCCAAACCCGGATGTCACTGGGCCAATGGTGCACCGCCCTAATCATAGCCAGACGTTATACAGCCTGGATTCAAACCAGGGACACTTGCACTGAGATGCATGGTCTTAGATCACTGCGCCACTCGGGAGCCTAATAATGTTAACATTAACATCATTTGGAAGTCTTTGTTGCATACTGTAATAACCTCACAATGTTGACATAAAAGAGTTCCACTACAGTGAGTATCAGTAGAGTGGTTAAACAGTGAGTATCAGTGGAGTGGTTAAACAGTGAGTATCAGTAGAGTGGTTAAACAGTGAGTATCAGTAGAGTGGTTAAACAGTGAGTATCAGTAGAGTGGTTAAACAGTGAGTATCAGTAGAGTGGTTAAACAGTGAGTATCAGTAGAGTGGTTAAACAGTGAGTATCAGTAGAGTGGTTAAACAGTGAGTATCAGTAGAGTGGTTAAACAGTGAGTATCAGTAGAGTGGTTAAACAGTGAGTATCAGTAGAGTGGTTAAACAACAGTTGGTTAAACAACAGTATCAGTAGAGTGGTTAAACAGTGAGTATCAGTTGGTTAAACAGTAGTATCAGTAGAGTGGTTAAACAGTGAGTATCAGTAGAGTGGTTAAACAACAGTGAGTATCAGTAGAGTGGTTAAACAGTGAGTATCAGTAGAGTGGTTAAACAGTGAGTATCAGTAGAGTGGTTAAACAGTGAGTATCAGTAGAGTGGTTAAACAGTGAGTATCAGTAGAGTGGTTAAACAACAGTTAGTATCAGTAGAGTGGTTAAACAGTGAGTATCAGTAGAGTGGTTAAACAACAGTGAGTATCAGTAGAGTGGTTAAACAACAGTTTGTATCAGTAGAGTGGTTAAACAGTGAGTATCAGTAGAGTGGTTAAACAGTTTGTATCAGTAGAGTGGTTAAACAACAGTTTGTATCAGTAGAGTGGTTAAACAGCTACTGTGGTTGAGTAAAGTTTGCAAACAACACTCCACTTGCCAACAAGATAAATAGACATGTAATGTACCACAGTGTGTCTATTGTTGATTAAAGCATGTTAAAGTGCATGAATTGCCTGTATGTACAGGTATGTCTCTTCCAATACAACATATAAACACAACCTGCATTGTGAGTCGTGTGTTTGAGTAAAGCAGTTAAAGTGCATGCAGTACAACATGGAATCTTACCGCATTGTGTGTCTGTGTCTGTCCAACCAGGATGAGGAGGTTGGAGGAGATGATTGACAGGCAGAAGTTGATTAGGATGATGGACCGCTCAGACCGGATATATCTGGAATAACGGGAAGTACTGGATCAACAAATGAAAAATTACAATCAACACAACACCACAACAATCACCAATCAACATTCTTCCATTAATTAATACTAGGCCAGTACTACCAGGCCATTACTACCAGGCCACTACTACTAGGCAGCTACTACCAGGCCATTACTACCAGGCCATTACTACCAGGCCACTACTACTTTGCCATTACTACTAAGCCATTACTACCAGGCAGCTACTACCAGGCCATTACTACCAGGCCATTACTACCAGGCCACTACTACTAGGCCACTACTACTAGGCCACTACTACTAGGCCATTACTACTAAGCCACTACTACTAGGCCACTACTACTAGGACATTACTACTAGGCCATTACTACTAGGCCTAAACAAAGGGATATTTGGCACCAATTTGGTGACCAAGTCATGTGATAGTGTAGGATACTCGGATGATACACGGATATGAATCAGAAATACACAAACAATGTTATGTATGTTTGTTATGTCTGTATATTAAGGATATTTTATGAATCATACAGGTTTACTATTAAAAGATGGTTATTGCTGTATTATCATTCCCTGTTATGGCCATCCGTACGGCCAGTTAGCATATTGCATAGACATACAAATCAAATCAAATTATACTTGTCACATGTGCCGAATACAACAGGTGTAGACCTTACCGTGAAATGCTTACTTTACAAGCCCTTACATTTGAAAAATAAGAGTTAAGAAAAATATTGACTAAATAAACTAAAGTAAAAAATAAAAGAGCAACAATAAAATAACAATAGCGAGGCTATATACTACATGACCAGAAGTATGTGGACACCTGCTCGTTCAACATCTTATTCCAAATTCATGGACATTAATATGTAGTTGGTCCCTCCTTTGCTGCTATAACAGCCTCCATCCTTATAGGAAGTCTTTCCACTAGATGTTGTAATTTTGCTCTGTGCAGGCCAGTCAAGTTCTTCCACACCGATCTCGACAAACCACTTCTGTATGGACCTCGCTTTGTGCACGGGCCTTCCCCAAACTGTTGCCACAAAGTTGGAAGCATAGAATCATCTAGAACGTAATTTTATGTTGTAGTGTTAAGATTTCCCTTCACTGGAACTAAGGGACCGAGCCCGAACCATGAAAAACAGCCCCAGACCAATATTCCTCATCCACCAAACTTTACAGTTGGCACTATGCATTGTGGCAGGAAGCATCCGCCAAACCCAGATGTATCCATCAGACTGCCAGATGGTGAAGCGTGATTCATCACTCAAGAGAAAGCATTTCCACTGCTCCAGATTTTTACGCGCTATGTGCTTCAGCACTCATCAGTCCCATTCTTTGAGCTTGTGTGGCCTACCACTTTGCGACTGAGCCGTTGTTGCTCCTAGACGTACCACTTTGCGGCTGAGCTGTTGTTGCTCCTAGACATTCCCACTTCACAATAACAGCACTTAGAGTTGAGTGGGGCAGCTCTAGCACGAACTGACTTGGAAAAGTGGCATCCTATGACGGTGCCACTTTTCAAGTCACTGAGCTCTTCAGTAAGGCCAATCTACTGCCAATGTGTGTCTATGGAGATTGCATGGCTGTGTGCTAGCCATCTAGTCTAGCACACAGCCATGCTTATACACCTGTCAGCAACGGGTGTGGCTGAACTAGCCGAATCCACTAATCCACTTTGAAGGGGGAGTCCACATACTTTTGTATATATAGTGTACATCAATTCATATATTCATATGAATATATATATTCATATATTCATATTCACCATGTCAACATGGTTTTACAGTGTATACATCACTGGTTGTATTGTACTCACCTCCATAGAATAGCATAGACCACTAGCAACAGGATCAAGGCGAGACAGGACAGACCACAACCAATGATCAAAGTCACAGAGGGGACCGCTGAGTACTCCATGGTCTGTAGGAGACAGAGACAGAAGGAAGTAGATATTACACCTGCTTTGTGTTGGTGCTACAGCTTCAGACACACTAATCAAAACACTTTTTATAGCTGCTTTGGGTTGGTGTTAAAATATCAGCCACAGGGCCTCCAGAGTTGCGCAGCGGTCTAAGGCACTGCACCGTATTGCATCGGGTTCGATCTCAGGATGTGTCACTGCCGGCAGTGGCCGGGAAACCCATGAGGCGGCGCACAATTGGCCCAGCGTCGTCCGGGTTAGGGGAGGGTTTGGCCCAGCGTCGTGCGGGTTAGGGGAGGGTTTGGCCCAGCGTCGCCCGGGTTAGGGGTGGGTTTGGCCCAGCGTCGTCCGGGTTAGGGGAGGGTTTGGCCCAGCGTCGTCCGGGTTAGGGGTGGGTTTGGCCCAGCGTCGTCCGGGTTAGGGGAGGGATTGGCCCAGCATCGTCCGGGTTAGGGGAGGGTTTGGCCCAGCGTCGTCCGGGTTAGGGGAGGGTTTGGCCCAGCGTCGTCCGGGTTAGGGGAAGGTTTGGCCCAGCGTCGTCCGGGTTAGGGGAGGGTTTGGCCGGCCGGGATTTCCTTGTCCCGTCACGATCTAGTGGCTCCTTGTGGCAGGCCGGGTGCCTGCAAGATGACTGTGGTCGCCAGCTGGACAGTGTTTCCTCCGACACATTGGTGCGGCTGACTTCCGGGTTAAGCGAGCAGTGTGTCAAGAAGCAGTGCGCCTTGGCAGGGTTGTGTTTTTTCGGAGGATGCATGGCTCTCGACCTTTGCCTGTCATGAGTCCGTAGGGGAGATGCAGCGACGGGACAAGACTAACTACCAATTGGATATCACGATAAAGGGGTAAAAGTACAAAAAAATAAAAATAATGATCAGCCACTGACTGGAAAATAGACCAATCAGTTGATGGTATTACATCTTAAACCACGAATAGAACTGTAAAACAAACCAATCAAAACATCACAACAAGTCGGCCATTTTGAGATGTTCTGTATTGAATGGTTTCACCAACGCCAATACAAACCAAATTGGGAAGAGAAGGGGAGCCAGTGTGTTTGTGTGCATGTGCGTGTGTGTGTGTGCGCTTTGCAGTCTTTCTTCATCCTGAGTTTGATAGCATTGGTGATTAATGTCATCTAAAAAATCTGTTGCTTTCTTAACTAACCATTCATCTCAAGATCGTGATTGCAGCGTCTACTCTACGTCTCGAAATAAAATAAAATCCCTAATAAAACGACCCCTTCCCCATACATCTCTAATCTACAGTGTAATCATATTTCCCTGTATTAATCAGATATTCATGAATATTGAATCAAGAGAGAAAAAAAGAGGGTCCCTATTAAGAAAAGAGACCATTTTCACTGATTGACATTGAGGATGGTCTAAAAGAGACATCAGAGGCTATGTGACAGAATTACATAGAGATTCCACAGAATAGAGCATAGAATTACCACTGGTGTAAAGTACTTCAGTAAAACTACTTGAAGGTACTATTTAAGTCGTTTTGGGGGGGTATCTGTACTTAACTATTTATTTATTTTGACAACTTTTACTTTTACTTCACTACAATCCTAAAGAAATAATGTACTTTTTACTCCATACATTTTCCCTGACA
Organism: Oncorhynchus nerka; assembly: GCF_034236695.1. Classification (NCBI taxonomy): domain Eukaryota; kingdom Metazoa; phylum Chordata; class Actinopteri; order Salmoniformes; family Salmonidae; genus Oncorhynchus; species Oncorhynchus nerka. Next base: position 14,297,928 of record NC_088405.1, read on the forward strand.
CCCAAAAGTACAAGTTACATTTTGAATGCTTAGCAGGACAGTAGCATGGTCCAATCCACGTACTTATCAAGAGAACATCCCTGGTCATCCCTACTGCCTCTGATCTGGCAGACTTACTAAACAGAGAACATCCCTGGTCATCCCTACTGCCTCTGATCTGGCAGACTTACTAAACAGAGAACATCCCTGGTCAGCCCTACTGCCTCTGATCTGGCAGACTTACTAAACAGAGAACATCCCTGGTCATCCCTACTGCCTCTGATCTGGCAGACTTACTAAACAGAGAACATCCCTGGTCATCCCTACTGCCTCTGATCTGACAGACTTACTAAACAGAGAACATCCCTGGTCCTCCCTACTGCCTCTGATCTGGCAGACTTACTAAACAGAGAACATCCCTGGTCATCCCTACTGATTCTGATCTGGCAGACTTACTAAACAGAGAACATCCCTGGTCATCCCTACTGCCTCTGATCTGACAGACTTACTAAACACAAATGCTTTGTTTGTCAATTTTATCTGCATGTTGTACCACTGGCTATCCGTAAATAAAAAAAAAACAAGAAAACTGTGCCATCTGGTTTCCTTAATATTAGAAATTTGAAATGATTTATACTTTTACTTTTACTTTTGATACTTAAGTATATTTAAAACCAAATAGTTTTAGACTTTTCCTCAAGTAGTATTTTACTAGGTGACTTTCACTTTTACTTGAGTAATTCTATATTAAGGTATCTTTTATTCAAGTATGACAATTGGGTACTTTTCCCACCACTGAGAATTACACACACACTCCATAGAATAGTGCTTAGAATTACATACAGAAGTAATTTATAAGATTGCAATGAGTAGGAGCCTCTCCTAATGTAATAAAGTTGACAATCTACCAATGCCAACCAAATAAGATCCATGTTTATTTAATCTACTGTTACTGCCTCTTAATTAACACCTAGCCTTTCCCAGGATTCCACTTGAAATAGGTTGTGTCCCAAATGGCACCCTATTCCCTATTTAGTGACCTACTTTTGACCAGGGCCCATAGGGCTGTGGTCAAAAGTTGTGCACTAAATAGGGAATAGGGTGCCATTTGGGATGCCGCCACAGCTTCTCTTTCCCAGCCCCCTCCCACAGACCACCAGTCATTGTGACATGGGCAGGGCAAGGCACTGAGTTATTAACCTGGTGCACTGCTGCTAGAGAGGAACACAATGCTATCATTCCCACAGATCACACTTTTCTCTATTCCAGTCACAACATTTGAGTAATGGTGGAACTGCTGAGCAACAGATATGATTTCACACGTGACAGTCAGTCGTGAGGGCCCGATCCCTCATCCTTTTTTATTTTCCTCTTATAACATAATGTTGCAAATCACTGGCACTGTTAACTGTTACACAAATGAGTAACAAACAGGAACGTAAGACTAGCTATTATTTGAAATAAAAAAAACTGAATATGACATTAGACCTAGATCTAATTAGACCTAGTTCATTATGTGACGCTAATCTTTTGTAAGATAACATGACACTTCTCATTGAACTCCTTTATCTATAATTGTAATATTTGAATATGAATTGATGAGCAGAGCCAATACACAACCTGTAGGCTAAAGTCAGTCAACAACATGTACTGGCCTGTGTAACCACACACACACACACACACACACACACACACACACACACACACACACACACACACACACACAACACACACACACACACACACACACACACACACACACACACACACACAAAGCCAGTCAAGCTCACCAATGCAGAACATTATCAAAATCATCTAGACAGCACATCCAGACTGAGATTCATCAAAAGAGACTCACCTTCACCTATAGGCTACACTAACTGAGATAAAGACCTCTGATTATGGGGAAACAAACACATCGATTGAAATTCCAACCAAAGCAAAGCAATGAAGCACATTCTAGCACCCTCCTCTGCATTAATCCATAAATGAATAGAACAAAAATCCCACTACTTACTATTTCTCTTGGTTGCTGTGCCAAAATGGCGAAGGTAGATACACGATCACATAAGCATTTTGTATGGGATGCATCGGTTAGTACGGTTTTACATCCTTTACTCGACCAGGTTCCCCAAGAATCGTTCCTGCAAGAAGAAGAGATGCGATCGTTTCATTAATTCCAGCGCTCTCTCACTTTCACAAGGATTGGACAAATCTGAACGAATGAAACCTTTAATAGTGTAACATTGAATCTGTTTAAACTAATAACGGAAATCTCAATGCGAATAGGGAAGTGGAATCAACACGCAATTTCGCCAGGCTACAAAAAGCATTTAGCTCGACCGGGAGAAGGAAAAAAAAGGTTGAGAGAGGGAGAGAGAGGGAGAGAAAGGAGGGGACGAAGGGAGCTGTCCAAACGTGGGTGGTTCTGATTGATTAAATTGCTCTATAGGCTGTTAAACGCAACAATTGCTTTCAAAAACCTTAGGCTACATATCCCATTTTCTGCGTTTTTCTAGAGAAACTATCATCTTTACCGCTATGTCTTTAGGCGAGAGCCTATTGAGCGCGTCTGGGTTATCTTCCGGAACGATTTGGTTGTTCTCTTTTCTTCCGTTCTCAATGCTTAGGCTATTATTATTACTAGGCTACTGTCGCTTTCTTTTTCGGTTGATCTGTTTTCCTCAACTATTTTAATTAGCGGGCTTGTTATGCTTCCTACGGGAACATTTCACCCTGGAAACCGTGGACAGCCTGAGATTGATACTCCGTTTCTCTCTGCTGCTGCAACAGCGGCTGGGGGAGGTTGGCTCACAGGTTACAAAATAGGGATATATTTTCCTAGGATTGATATTTTCATAGGATGATATCTGTTGCGCTCTTTCTCATTTGTTCAAGGCATGTAAAACATTTCCGAACGCAAGCATTGGTATTGTTCAACGTAGGCAAAACCGTCCAGGAAAAAAGATTGCATAACCAATGGTACTCCACCCCACGGAAACGGCGCGGATGGTAGCTGCCCGTTTCCCGTGGTCCCCCTCCTCATAGCAGGTAAAATGATAGAGAGGAGAGGAAAGGAAAGCACGTTTCGTCTATTTACTACCAGTAGCCTAAATCTCCCTCTCACTTCCAATCTTCACAAAGAATGTCAGGACAAAAACTCGCACATAAGTCCTTAAGATAGTGTCCCATGTGAAATACATTTCTGTTTGGTATTATTTTATGAAAAATAAAAAACACCTAGATGTGTGTAGTCTTTTTATAAACATCCTTTAATGTATAGGCTGAAAAGTTAATTATTCATCCAGCAACAACTATTTAATGAGAAAGGAACGAGGCAAGTAAATTAAATCACTCACCTCATCCCCTCACACACACACACACACACACACGCACACGCACACGCACGCACACAGACACACACACACACACACCAGGGCAGTGGACGCAGACCTTTGAGGGGGCAGGTGCTCAAAATTAAAAATCTACTTTCTTAATTTATATTCATAACTCGAAATTCATAATATACTAACTGTCTCTATAGCATTGGCCTATTTACAGCACATTCTTCAGTTATTGTAACAAGTTAATGCCAGTGATTCCTAGTAGTAGGTTACTAACTAATCTCGTCCATCTGCCAGCTCTCTTGCTGTCAAACAAACAATTCGAGCCTGGTGACGACTTTAGCTACTAACTAGAGACAGATGAGTGAAATATGGAAAAGAGTGGCTATTAGCTGATCATAGCGAATTATGATGTAAATCTACTGGTTAGCTAGTTAGCTATGCTGTCAATACTTTTTTTTCATGATTTAAGTTGGTTCTGCTGGCGACATCTCCATCTTACTAACAAACACTCGAATTGACCCCTTTTCTGTCCATAACAGAGAGAGACAAAAGTAGCCTACCAGTATTCAAACTCACAGCCTGTAACCAGCACAGCGCACTACACGCACAGAGATGAGATGAGTGCGAGCTTCAGGGCGGGGGACGGGTATAATTGCCAATATTGAAGATGAATTAAATGAGCTGTTTTGATGTGCAATTCGTTACATTTGAAATATATATATGTACATGTGGGAACCAGCTTTTCACAATGAAGACATATAGGATGCACTCAACAGGTTGTCAAGTCATCTCTATGGAGGATAGGCCTACTCATAACTGAGTAAAGAACAGTTAGTGTTGAAATGTAAACGGTTTCAGTTCATGTTTTATTGTAAACTGATTCAGTTCATGTTTAAATGTAAACTTATTCAATAATGTTTAAATGTAAACTGATTCAGTAATGTTTTATTGTAAACTGATTCAGTTCATGTGTAAATGTAAACTGATTCAATAATGTTTTAATGTAAACTGATTCAGTAATGTTTTAATGTAAACTGATTTAGTTCATGTTTAAATGTAAACTGATTCAGTTAATGTTTTATTGTAAAATGATTCAGTTCATGTTTAAATGCAAACTGATTCAGTAATGTTCAATGTAAACTAATTAATTTAATATTTAAATGTAAACTAATTCAGTAATGTTCAATGTAAACTGATTCATTTAATATTTAAATGTAAACTGATAAATTTCATATTTAAATGTAAACTAATTCAGTAATGTTTAATGCAAACTGATTCAGTTAGTGTTTTAATATAAACTGATTCAGTTAGTGTTTAAATGTAAACTGACTCAGTTAATGTTCTAATGCAAACTGATTCAGTAATGTTCAATGTAAACTAATTAATTTAATATTTAAATGTAAACTGATTCAGTTAATGTTTAAAGGTAAACTGATTCAGTAATGTTCAATGTAAACTGATTCATTTAATATTTAAATGTGAACAAATTCAGTCATGTTTAATGCAAACTGATTCAGTTAATGTTTTAATGTAAACTGATTCAGTTAATGTTTTAATGTAAACTGATTCAGTTAGTGTTTTAATGTAAACTGATTCAGTTAGTGTTTTAATGTAAACTGATTCAGTTAATGTTTTAATGTAAACTGATTCAGTTAAATGTAAACTGATTCAGTTAATGTTTTTCATCTTTTAATGTAAACTGATTCAGTTAATGTTTTAATGTAAACTGATTCAGTTAGTGTTTTAATGTAAACTGATTCAGTTAATGTTTTAATGTAAACTGATTCAGTTAATGTTTTAATGTAAACTGATTCAGTTAATGTTTTAATGTAAACTGATTCAGTTAGTGTTTTAATGTAAACTGATTCAGTTAATGTTTTAATGTAAACTGATTCAGTTAGTGTTTTAATGTAAACTGATTCAGTTAGTGTTTTAATGTAAACTGATTCAGTTAGTGTTTTAATGTAAACTGATTCAGTTAGTGTTTTAATGTAAACTGATTCAGTTAGTGTTTTAATGTAAACTGATTCAGTTAGTGTTTTAATGTAAACTGATTCAGTTAGTGTAGGAGAGTGGGAGCAGATTCATCTGCATAATATGGCCAACAGTATGCAAATAGCTGTGCACTGACCCACACATTATTGTGATACAGTCAAACCATCATTATTTTACTAATATAATGAATTCAGATGTTATGGCTCATCTGTCCCCATAGATCAACCAGTCAGATGGGGAAATATTATGTTGCTGACATCAAGGTTGTCCATGACTCTTTCCCAAATGACTCCTAACATGACCCAGGGTAACACTAGTCATGACTGTAAGGGGTAGAAGACGTCTCCCAAATGACTCCTAACATGACCCAGGGTAACACTAGTCATGACTGTGTCGTCTCCCAAATGACTCCTAACATGACCCAGGGTAACACTAGTCAACTGTATGAAGACGTCTCTCAAATGACTCCTAGTCATGACTGTAAGGGGTAACATGACCCAGGGTAACACTAGTCATGACTGTAAGGGGTAGAAGACGCCTCCCAAATGACTCCTAACATGACCCAGGGTAACACTAGTCATGACTGTAAGGGGTAGAAGACGTCTCCCAAACGACTCCTAACATGACCCAGGGTAACACTAGTCATGACTGTAAGGGGTAGAAGACGCCTCCCAAATGACTCCTAACATGACCCAGGGTAACACTAGTCATGACTGTCAATTGGGGTAGAAGACGTCCTCCCAAATGACTCCTAACATGACCCAGGGTAACACTAGTCATGACTGTAAGGGGTAGAAGACGCCTCCCAAATGACTCCTAACATGACCCAGGGTAACACTAGTCATGACTGTAAGGGGTAGAAGACGCCTCCCAAATGACTCCTAACATGACCCAGGGTAACACTAGTCATGACTGTAAGGGGTAGAAGACGCTCCCAAATGACTCCTAACATGACCCAGGGTAACACTAGTCATGACTGTAAGGGGTAGAAGACGCCTCCCAAATGACTCCTAACATGACCCAGGGTAACACTAGTCATGACTGTAAGGGGTAGAAGACGTCTCCCAAACGACTCCAAATGACTGTAAGGGGTAGAAGACCTAACATGACCCAGGGTAACACTAGTCATGACTGTAAGGGGTAGAAGACGCCTCCCAAATGACTCACTAACATGACCTCCCAAATGGGTAACACTACTGTCAAATGACTGACTGTCATGACTGTAAGGGGTAGAAGACGCCTCCAAAATGACTCCTAACATGACCCAGGGTAACACTAGACATCTCATGACCCAGGGTAACACTAGTCAATGGCATCCTATTCCACTGTATGTGAACTATAAATGACTCCTAGGGAATATGACTGTAAGGGTGGACAAACGACTTTAGGGTAACACTAGTCATGACTGTGTACTCAGACACTGAAGGGTGCACTATATAGGGAATAGGGTGGCATTTAGGATGAAGTCGTGTACTCAGACACTGAAGGGGTGTAGAGAAATGTACTTTGGGTACCACTTTACTTTAATCTATAATGCTTTATAACTTGTTACAGGCCTGTATAAGCCTGTATGATGTCTTATAACATGTAAATAACATACCATTTCCACGTTCTACAATATGTATAGGGGATTGTATAGGAGGTATTTATGTACCCTGAATAATGGAATTGCATCATACAAGAGTACAACTCATTTTAATGTGAGTCAATTACAGCTGTGAATGAATCAAAGACGGCCCACATAAACATTTTTGAAAATGTCTGTGCCCCAGTTTGATCCCCCTTGAAATTCATACACTACTGAATGTTCTCATCTAATACTGTATGAGAACGTTATTCAAGCTGATATCTTTCTGCTCCACATCCTGGAAGTCCTACTAGTCTGGCAACAATCACTAACCAAGACACAGGACACAGTCACAAACCATTGTAATTCACTACTTTTCACCAGGGTGACCATAGGGCTGTGGTCAAAAGTAGTGCACTATATAGGGAACAGGGTGCCATTTGGGATACAGTCAAAGAGATATCAAATCCTTTTAATCAGGTATTTAGCAGTAACATTGCACAAGGTCTCCTCACTTAAGGTTGCTAACACAGGAGTACATTTGAGATGGCTGACACTGTCATCACGCTTTACAGCTTCCACTTATGGCCCAAATGAGAGAAATTGGCTAAGTGTGTCCAAAGTCATTTGTCCTGTACTTAACATCCAGGAGACACAACTCTGCTGGTGCTAATTATATTTGGCTAGTCCAATGATATTTTGACATGTAATTAGTCTTTCCGCTCACCTCAAAACATGAGTCTGAGGTGAGAGAGAAGAGGAGGAGGAGGAGGAGGAGGAGGAGGAGGAGGAGAGAGGAGGAGGAGAGGAGGAGGAGGAGGAGGAGGAGGAGGAGAGAGGAGAGGAAATGGAGGAAGAAGAGGAGCAGCAGGAGGAGAAGGAGGAGGAGGAGGAGAGAGGAGGAGGAGAGGAGAGGAGGAGGAGGAGGAGGAGAGAGGAGGAGAGGAGGAGGAGGAGGAGGAGGAGGGAGAGGAGAGGAGGAGGAGGAGGGAGGAGGAGGAGGAGGAGGGAGGAGGAGGAGGAGGAGGAGGAGAGAGGAGGAGGAGGAGGAGGATGAGAGGAAATGGAGGAAGAAGAGGAGCAGCAGGAGGAGAAGGAGTTATGTTCGGGGTATATCACTTAGATAGGGGATGAGCAGTCTGCTTCTGTTTTCAGAGCACATAGTAACCCTATACAGATGGCATACGTACAGTACAGTACATACCATTTAGCAGATAAGCCTAGAGTAAGTGACTATAATGTTTTATATTTCAATATTCACTATAACACGTGACTGGTGAACGCTGCTGGGTGTGAATGTGGTGTAGGGGAATTAAGGTGGAAATGTAAGACAAGTTGCTGAGGTGAAAACCATAAAGTAGAAACTTTAGAGGGAGGAAACTACACCCCATCAAGGGTTCTACGTTCACGTCTGTTAACTCTGATCACTGTGGCTGAGCTGAGAGCCTCAGCGGGAAGCGAGGACCTTAAACTCCCATCTGATTCTGGCTTTCTATTCAGTGGATCTTTCTTAATTGAATGAGCAGGTCCAAAGCCGAGCACTATACCTCAGATAACTCTTCATGGGTGGTAGACTGTAACAAGTTACACTATACCTCAGATAACCCTTCATGGGTGGTAGACTGTAACAAGTTACACTATACCTCAGATAACCCTCCATGGGTGGTAGACTGTAACAAGTTACACTATACCTCAGATAACCCTTCATGGGTGGTAGACTGTAACAAGTTACACTATACCTCAGATAACCCTCCATGGGTGGTAGACTGTAACACATTACACTATACCTCAGATAACCCTCCATGGGTGGTAGACTGTAACAAGTTACACTATACCCCAGATAACCCTCCATGGGTGGTAGACTGTAACAAGTTACACTATACCTCAGATAACCCTCCATGGGTGGTAGACTGTAACAAGTTACACTATATCTCAGCTAACCCTTCATGGGTGGTAGACTGTAACAAGTTACACTATATCTCAGCTAACTCGTTAATTGTTTTTTATTTTTTATTTTACCTTTATTTAAAGGTCAAGTCAGTTAAGAACACATTCTTATTTTCAATGACGGCCTGGGAACAGTGGGTTAACTGCATGTTCAGGGGCAGAATGACAGATTTGTACCTTGTCAGCTCAGGGGTTTGAACTCGCAACCTTCCGGTTACTAGTCCAATGCTCTAACCACTAGGCTACCCTGCCTAAGGGTGATAGACTGTAACAAGTTACACTATATCTCAGATAACCCTTCATGGGTGGTAGACTGTAACAAGTTACACTATATCTCAGCTAACTCGTTAAGGGTGATAGACTGTAACAAGTTACACTATATCTCAGCTAACTCGTTAAGGGTGATAGACTGTAACAAGTTACACTATATCTCAGCAAACCCGTTAAGGGTGATAGACTGTAACAAGTTACACTATATCTCAGCGAACCCGTTAAGGGTGATAGACTGTAACAAGTTACACTATATCTCAGCGAACCCGTTAAGGGTGATAGTGTAACTTGTTACAGTCTATATCTCAGCTAACAATACTTTACCCCAGGATACCCATTATGGGTGGTAACTATAGAAACAATGTTGATTAATTCAGGTCAGGGGAATTTAGCGAAACAAAGTTGGGATCCTGAGGGGCGCAGGGTCTCAGGCACTGCATTGCAGTGCTAGAGGCATCACTACAGACCCGGGCTCGATCCCAAAAAAAAGTGTCAGCCTATATGCAACCCACCTCCTTGTTTCCATGTTGGTGTGTTGCACTTACATTCAGTCCAGTATGAATCACATGATTATGAAGGCATCCATGTATGAAAGTGTGTGTTCTTGTTTTAAATGTATGTAGTTCTGTCCCTCTGATGTTCTGGTCTATTCATGTTCTGTATTCTGTCATGTTTCCTGTTTTGTCTGGACCCCAGGAAGAGTAGCTGCTGCTTTAGCACTGGCTAACAGGGATCCTAATAAATACTAAATACATAATAATGAACATAGTGGACATACACATGTAGGATCTTAATTTAAACCAGTTTGCTAGAGGTTGAAAATAATCCTGCAGCAACAGGAAATTTGAAATTTTATGTGGATTATAATGAATAAATATTTGGAGGTGCTGACTAATAGGTGATGATCTTTGCAAGGCCTTGGAAAACCTCCCTGGTCTTTGTGGTTGGAAAACCTCCCTGGTCTTTGTGGTTGGAAAACCTCCCTGGTCTTTGTGGTTGAATCTGTGTTCGAAATTCACTGCTCGACTGAGGGACCTTACAGATAATTCTAGGTGTGGGGTACAGAGATGTGTCAAAAATCATGTTGAACACTATTATTGCACACAAAGTGAGTCCATGTAACTTATTATGTGATTTGTTAAGCACATGTTTACTCCTGAACTTATTTAGGCCATAACAAAGGGGTTGAATACTTATTGACTCAAGACATTTCAGCTTTTCATTATTATCAAAAAAAGTGAAATCAAATATAAATGTCCCTTTTTGAATTTAGGCTGTAACACAACAACATGTGGAAAAAGTCAAGGGCTGTGAATACTTGACTTTTTAATGTTGTTTAATTTCATTGGCCTGAGCTATTTTTAGTTGGAATTCAAGACCAGACTGATCTCAGTTTGTCAGTGTCAGAATAGCCACTCATTTTGTTGTATTTGTGTGGTGTAAAAAACAAAACAAAGACCTGGGCCTATGATTTCTTAATCCAGCCCTGTCTATGCAGTGGAGCAGAGAACAAACAGGAAATGGAATAGCATCTCCCCCTTAGCAGGAGAAACCCGAGTCTATCTTCCTTACTTATGTTCACTGGTCACGATGGCAACACCCATCCGTAGCACACGCTCCAGCAGGTGTATCTCACTGATCATCCCTAAAGCCAACACCTCATTTGGCCGCCTTTCGTTCCAGTACTCTGCTGCCTGTGACTGGAACGAACTGCAAAAATCGCTGAAGTTGGAGACTTTTATCTCCCTCACCAACTTCAAACATCAGCTATCCGAGCAGCTAACCGATCGCTGCAGCTGTACATAGTCTATTGGTAAATAGCCCACCCATTTTCACCTACCTCATCCCCATACTGTTTTTATACTGTTTTTTTTTATTTATTTATTTACTTTTCTGCTCTTTTGCACACCAATATCTCTACCTGTACATGACCATCTGATCATTTATCACCCCAGTGTTAATCTGCAAAATTGTATTATTCGCCTACCTCCTCATGCCTTTTGCACACATTGTATATAGACTGCCCATTTTTTTTCTACTGTGTTATTGACTTGTTAATTGCTTACTCCATGTGTAACTCTGTGTTGTCTGTTCATACTGCTATGCTTTATCTTGGCCAGGTCGCAGTTGCAAATGAGAACTTGTTCTCAACTAGCCTACCTGGTTAAATAAAGGTGAAATAAAAAATAAAATAGAATAAATGTTAGTCAGCGTTAGTCTCTGTTTGGTAAATATCTTGGCTACAAAGACTTTAACATGCTTTAGACAGCACTGGTTGCCATGGTTTCAGTCCTGTGTTATGGGAGTTGTGATTTACCAATGTTACAGATGTCATCTCTTCAAGAGGATAGTATTCAGGAGGAAAATATTCAGGAGGAAAGTATTCAGGAGGAAAGTATTCAGGGGGAAAGTATTCAGGGGGAAAGTATTCAGGAGGAAAGTATTCAGGGGGAAAGTATTCAGGGGGAAAGTATTCAGGGGGAAAGTATTCAGGAGGAAAGTATTCAGGAGGAAAGTATTCAGGGGGAAAGTATTCAGGGGGAAAGTATTCAGGGGGAAAATATTCAGGGGGAAAATATTCAGGAGGAAAGTATTCAGGAGGAAAGTATTCAGGAGGAAAATATTCAGGAGGAAAGTATTCAGGAGGAAAATATTCAGGAGGAAAGTATTCAGGAGGAAATATTCAGGAGGAAAGTATTCAGGAGGAAAATATTCAGGGAGAAAGTATTCAGGAGGAAAGTATTCAGGGGGAAAGTATTCAGGGGGAAAGTATTCAGGAGGAAAGTATTCAGGAGGAAAGTATTCAGGAGGAAAGTATTCAGGGGGAAAACTTATTGGAAAGACAAACTACTTATTTTTTGTTAGACTTGTTTTGTTTCCTCCTTTGCTTAATCATCATGTTTTTTGTGATCATCCATGCCTGTTGTATTGACAACCCTTTCCACCAAATGAGGATAAATGATCATTTAGGCATATGCATGATCACGCATACCAGATGCAGAGGTCAGTATTGGGGGGTACAATACATACACTCATGTATTCTAATTGTTTTCCTGCACAGATGAATGTTGGTTCCCTTTGCTGGGTACACATGTTAACCAACAAATTAATTGATTTACACATAAACCCTCAGACAAACAGATTACTGATGACAAGAATAAACAAAACACAAACAAATATATTAGATCGTTATGAATTATGCATGAGTTCTACTTTGCTTGGACAAGCTTGTTTCCAAGAAACCAAATTCTGTTTAGTTAATTCCAGTTATACTAACATCCTCCTCCAGCTGACTTCCCCCTGGTTCACAGTCACTGTCCCTTCAACTCTTTCAGCCGACAGTAGAAATACTACTGGACCTGAATCTATTTCTAAAAACTCTCATTATTCTCAAGAGACCAGAGAGTTGTGTGGCCCATGATTCAATAGAAATGGAATTTGGTTGAATGTGCTTTAGTTTTCTTATCTGCCACTGAGTGGAGAAGAGAACCCGTTTCTCTCGCTGTAACTGATATTGCAGCAGAAGCACAGTGCAATTTTCACATTTTAGAATTATTCAAATGAAAAAGCAGGCATATTCAATTTACAAACTGGGGCTGCGGACAATAACTGCTGATATTTTGTACTGGAAGATGTAAAATATGAATTCCTGTAGAATGTTATATATTATCACACAGGGATCATCCAGTCTGTCACCTATGATAGATATTGTATTCCCCAGTGGTGCAACGTTGAAATGACCTCATTACGACATGATTAAAACCAGAACTGGTTGAACAATTGTTCAAATAACATCTTTGTGGTCAATTTTCCTTACCGGGAAGTGGATATATTGGCCGGCAGGGTAAATGTAGGCAAACAACCCTCAAGTGTCTGTTTATATGTACTTCCATAGGCCTGTAGTGACAAGCATAATCATCCAACATCATTTACTTCTGTTTCTCCTGCATTGTGTTTCTATCTGACTGTTTACACCTCTGGGTAGTTCTAACTAATGTCCCTGTCACCCACCCTCACTGTGAGCATTGTTTGGTAAAGGGAGAGGGTGGTGGGGGGCTACACCTGGGCTGAGCTGTCCTATAGGTGTGCCCCAGGGAGAGGGTGGTGGGGGTCTACACCTGGGCTGAGCTGTCCTATAGGTGTGCCCCAGGGAGAGGGTGATAGGGGTATACACCTGGGCTGAGCTGTCCTATAGGTGTGCCCCAGGGAGAGGGTGGTGGGGGGCTACACCTGGGCTGAGCTGTCCTATAGGTGTGCCCCAGGGAGAGGGTGGTGGGGGGCTACACCTGGGCTGAGCTGTCCTATAGGTGTGCCCCAGGGAGAGGGTGGTGGGGGGCTACACCTGGGCTGAGCTGTCCTATAGGTGTGCCCCAGAGAGAGGGTGATAGGGGTATACACCTGGGCTGAGCTGTCCTATAGGTGTGCCCCAGGGAGAGGGTGGTGGGGGGCTACACCTGGGCTGAGCTGTCCTATAGGTGTGCCCCAGGGAGAGGGTGGTGGGGGTCTACACCTGGGCTGAGCTGTCCTATAGGTGTGCCCCAGGGAGAGGGTGGTGGGGGGCTACACCTGGGCTGAGCTGTCCTATAGGTGTGCCCCAGGGAGAGGGTGGTGGGGGGCTACACCTGGGCTGAGCTGTCCTATAGGTGTGCCCCAGGGAGAGGATGGTGGGGTGTACACCTGGGCTGAGCTGTCCTATAGGTGTGCCCCAGGGAGAGGGTGATAGGGGTAAACACCTGGGCTGAGCTGTCCTATAGGTGTGCCCCAGGGAGAGGGTGATAGGGGTATACACCTGGGCTGAGCTGTCCTATAGGTGTGCCCCAGGGAGAGGGTGATAGGGGTATAAACCTGGGCTGAGCTGTCCTATAGGTGTGCCCCAGGGAGAGGATGGTGGGGTGTACACCTGGGCTGAGCTGTCCTATAGGTGTGCCCCAGGGAGAGGGTGGTGGGGGTCTACACCTGGGCTGAGCTGTCCTATAGGTGTGCCCCAGGGAGAGGGTGATAGGAGTATACACCTGGGCTGAGCTGTCCTATAGGTGTGCCCCAGGGAGAGGGTGGTGGGGGGCTACACCTGGGCTGAGCTGTCCTATAGGTGTGCCCCAGGGAGAGGGTGGTGGGGGGGCTACACCTGGGCTGAGCTGTCCTATAGGTGTTCCCCAGGGAGAGGGTGGTGGGGGTCTACACCTGGGCTGAGCTGTCCTATAGGTGTGCCCCAGGGAGAGGGTGGTGGGGGGCTACACCTGGGCTGAGCTGTCCTATAGGTGTGCCCCAGGGAGAGGGTGGTGGGGGTCTACACCTGGGCTGAGCTGTCCTATAGGTGTGCCCCAGGGAGAGAGTGGTGGGGGTATACACCTGGGCTGAGCTGTCCAATAGGTGTGCCCCAGGGAGAGGGTGGTGGGGGTAAACACCTGGGCTGAGCTGTCCTATAGGTGTGCTACAGGGAGAGGGTGGTTGTTTGTAGGTGACCAATACTTATTTTCCACCATAATTTGCAAACCAATTCATTAAAAATCCTACAATGTGATTTTCTGGAATTTTTTTCTCTCATTTTGTCTGTCATAGTTGAAGTGTACCTATGATGAAAATTACAGGCCTCTCTCATCTTTTTAAGTGGAAGAACTTGCACAATTGGTGGCTGACTAAATACTTTTTTGCCCCACTGTAGTTATTTGTTGACATTCTTCAATTTAAACGTTGTACAGATGTAGGATCTTAATTTAGTCACTCGTTTGTTACTGAGAATTTTCCTATAGAGCAGGAAATGCAACTTGTAGTGCTTTTGAGTTTAAGAAGGCTTCTAAAGTTTGTTATTTCAGACTTGCTTTCCCTTCACGATAATAGTATCAACCCCTACAAAAATGTCCATGAATTATAATCCACATAATTATTAACATTTCCTGTTGCTGCAGCATTATTTTTCTTGCTGTTGCAAACTGGTTCAAATTAAGGTCCTACATCTGTATGCTATCTAGTCCTTTCAGATGAGGATTAAGAAACCAGAATAATAAAGCATGTTAAATTAAATAGAGATAAGATTTGAGTCTAATGTACATAATGATGGTATATTATCTGACGCACAATGTGTAAGGAACAAAGAACACAAGGAACAAATAACGATGGCATTGAAACCAGCTTCTATCAAATCACTGAGTTCCTTGGTATTCCAACGGCACAAAGGATCTTTCATTCCATTTACCCTTATCAGTGTGCTCTTACGGCTGTAATACAACGGCTGAAATACAACACAGAGGACAAGAGATGCATTCAAACCTACATTCAATTTCCTCTGGCCTTCGCCGCTTATTGTCTCATACAATTGCAGAATAATAGGTGCCTGTAGCTTAATGAAATACAGGAACCCTGTATGTGAGATAATAGGTGTCTGTAGCTTAATGAAATACAGGAACCCTGTATGTGAGATAATAGGTGCCTGTAGCTTAATGAAATACAGGAACCCTGTATGTGAGATAATAGGTGCCTGTAGCTTAATGAAATACAGGAACCCTGTATGTGAGATAATAGGTGCCTGGTGCCTGTAGCTTAATGAAATACAGGAACCCTGTATGTGAGATAATAGGTGCCTGTAGCTTAATGAAATACAGGAACCCTGTATGTGAGATAATAGGTGCCTGTAGCTTAATGAAATACAGGAACCCTGTATGTGAGATAATAGGTGCCTGTAGCTTAATGAAATACAGGAACCCTGTATGTGAGATAATAGGTGCCTGTAGCTTAATGAAATACAGGAACCCTGTATGTGAGATAATAGGTGCCTGTAGCTTAATGAAATACAGGAACCCTGTATGTGAGATAATAGGTGCCTGTAGCTTAATGAAATACAGGAACCCTGTATGTGAGATAATAGGTGTCTGTAGCTTAATGAAATACAGGAACCCTGTATGTGAGATAATAGGTGTCTGTAGCTTAATGAAATACAGGAACCCTGTATGTGAGATAATAGGTGTCTGTAGCTTAATGAAATACAGGAACCCTGTATGTGAGATAATAGGTGTCTGTAGCTTAATGAAATACAGGAACCCTGTATGTGAGATAATAGGTGTCTTAATGAAATACAGGAACCCTGTATGTGAGATAATAGGTGTCTGTAGCTTAATGAAATACAGGAACCCTGTATGTGAGATAATAGGTGTCTTAATGAAATACAGGAACCCTGTATGTGAGATAATAGGTGTCTGTAGATAATAGGTGTCTGTAGCTTAATGAAATACAGGAACCCTGTATGTGAGATAATAGGTGCCTGTAGCTTAATGAAATACAGGAACCCTGTATGTGAGATAATAGGTGTCTTAATGAAATAAAGGAACCCTGTATGTGAGATAATAGGTGCCTGTAGCTTAATGAAATACAGGAACCCTGTATGTGAGATAATAGGTGCCTGTAGCTTAATGAAATACAGGAACCCTGTATGTGAGATAATAGGTGCCTGTAGCTTAATGAAATACAGGAACCCTGTATGTGAGATAATAGGTGCCTGTAGCTTAATGAAATACAGGAACCCTGTATGTGAGATAATAGGTGCCTGTAGCTTAATGAAATACAGGAACCCTGTATGTGAGATAATAGGTGCCTGTAGCTTAATGAAATACAGGAACCCTGTATGTGAGATAATAGGTGCCTGTAGCTTAATGAAATACAGGAACCCTGTATGTGAGATAATAGGTGTCTGAAATACAGGAACCCTAATGAAATACAGGAACCCTGTATGTGAGATAATAGGTGCCTGTAGCTTAATGAAATACAGGAACCCTGTATGTGAGATAATAGGTGAATGAAATAAGGAACCCTGTATGTGAGATAATAGGTGCCTGTAGCTTAATGAAATACAGGAACCCTGTATGTGAGATAATAGGTGCCTGTAGCTTAATGAAATACAGGAACCCTGTATGTGAGATAATAGGTGCCTGTAGCTTAATGAAATACAGGAACCCTGTATGTGAGATAATAGGTGCCTGTAGCTTAATGAAATACAGGAACCCTGTATGTGAGATAATAGGTGCCTGTAGATAATAGGTGCTTAATGAAATACAGGAACCCTGTATGTGAGATAATAGGTGCCTGTAGCTTAATGAAATACAGGAACCCTGTATGTGAGATAATAGGTGCCTGTAGCTTAATGAAATACAGGAACCCTGTATGTGAGATAATAGGTGCCTGTAGCTTAATGAAATACAGGAACCCTGTATGTGAGATAATAGGTGTCTGTAGCTTAATGAAATACAGGAACCCTGTATGTGAGATAATAGGTGCCTGTAGCTTAATGAAATACAGGAACCCTGTATGAACCCCCTGTATGTGAGATAATAGGTGCCTGTAGCTTAATGAAATACAGGAACCCTGTATGTGAGATAATAGGTGTCTGTAGCTTAATGAAATACAGGAACCCTGTATGTGAGATAATAGGTGTCTGTAGCTTAATGAAATACAGGAACCCTGTATGTGAGATAATAGGTGTCTTAATGAAATACAGGAACCCTGTATGTGAGATAATAGGGGATCGGTGATGTAATGTCCCTGTATGTGAGATAAGAGGGGATCGGTGATGTAATGTCCCTGTATGTGAGATAAGAGGGGATCGGTGATGTAATGTCCCTGTATGTGAGATAAGAGGGGATCAGTGATGTAATGTCCCTGTATGTGAGATAAGAGGGGATCGGTGATGTCATGTCCCTGTATGTGAGATAAGAGGGGATCGGTGATGTAATGTCCCTGTATGTGAGATAAGAGGGGATCGGTGATGTCATGTCCCTGTATGTGAGATAAGAGGGGATCGCTGATGTCATGTCCCTATTTCCTATGAAGTGCCCAGGTTTTGGTCAACAGTACTGCACAATGAAGGCAAAAGTCAGACTGCGTCCCTATACTCTAAAGTGCCCAGGCTTTAGTCAAACGTAGTGCACGATAAAGGGAACAGAATGCCATTTGGGATGCAGACCCAGACTTAATTCCCCGATGTTATTTAGAAGATTTATTCATTTCATCTGATTTGAATCTTCATAGGCGTTTTTTTCTGCTGAAGTAATTGTCCTCAGATCCCCTTACAGAGGACGACGGCCCCGAAGCTAATACATACAGAGTATAGGATCGTCTGAAGACATTCTGAGTAGAATTACGTACAGTACACTTTGCCAAGAGTAAGCACCCTTGAACCTCTTAGAAGACGGACAAAACAGTGTTTTCATCTTCAGAGCATTTAGAAATATAGTTTATATCAATAGAAATCAAAAGCGTAATTCTATACATAACAGATACATCAGCATCACCATGGATTAGAGAAGAGCAAGGAGAAAACAGCAAAAAGGAAAGCTTGTTCACTTACATGACGCTGTTATCCCACAGTGCACAGTAAGGACTCAGGGTTCCCTGCATTACCAAGAAGAAGAGAGCACGCTGAAAACCTTCACTCATTAGATAACCACAACAAAATGACCAAAGCCTCACAGATAGTCATTTCTACCCGTAATTATCCAAGAATAACTCACTAAACACATTGTTCTTTAAACTAACGGCTATGGCAAGACCTCTTTAGATTGCAGTTCAGGGTTCAAATGTAAAATGCCAATGAGAATTGGTGGCAGTTTCACTTTGAATCACTTTAGCCTCAATAAGCATTGAAGTACCCAACAATGGCTACAGCCACACGTTTAGAGTGCATTAGCCAACAAACAATGGTAGAGTAATTGATTCGATAATTAATTTGCAGGCGCCCAGTGTAGCAGGTGTGTCAGGAGAGAGAGAGAGAGAGAGAGAGAGAGAGAGAGAGAGACAGAGAGACAGAGAGAGAGAGAGAGACACACACACAGAGAGAGAGAGAGAGAGAGAGAGAGAGAGAGAGAGAGACAGAGAGAGAGAGAGAGAGAGAGAGAGAGAGAGAGAGAGAGAGAGAGAGACAGAGAGAGAGAGAGAGAGAGAGAGAGAGACAGAGAGAGAGAGAGAGAGAGAGAGAGAGAGAGGGGAGACAGAGAGAGAGAGAGAGAGAGAGAGAGAGAGAGAGAGAGAGAGAGAGAGAGAGAGAGAGAGAGAGAGAGAGAGAGAGAGAGAGAGAGAGAGAGAGACAGAGAGAGAGAGAGAGAGAGAGAGAGAGAGAGAGAGAGAGAGAGAGAGAGAGAGAGAGAGAGAGAGAGAGAGAGAGAGAGAGAGAGAGAGAGAGAGAGAGAGAGACAGAGAGAGAGAGAGAGAGAGAGAGAGACAGAGAGAGACAGAGAGAGAGAGGAGAGAGAGGAGACAGAGAGAGAGAGAGAGAGAGAGAGAGAGAGAGAGAGAGAGAGAGAGAGAGAGAGAGAGAGAGAGATGGCACTGTCCAGATAATTACAAGGACAAGCTCTCTTTACAACCCTGGCCTTTTAGTTAATCTCTGAGATAAAGACGATCGTTCAGAGGTGTCGTCCAAGGTGATGCAGAGCAGCATGTCATTGTCAGAGCCCATATATTTCAACTTGTCCTCCTGATTCAGATCTGGGCCTGTATTTATCAAGCGTTTCAGAGTAGCACTGCTGATCTGGGGTCAGTTTTGCCTTTAATAATCAAATGAATTAGGTTAATATGGACAGGGATGACCTGTTCCTAGGTCAGCACTCGTACTCTGAGATGCTGCGTGAATATAGGTCCAGATATACAGTATCTTCTCTGTACAATTGACTTTGGTAACCGTGTTTTAGTGTGGACTCAGGTACATGGATTACCGTCATGTAACTGGGTCCAATATATTGGTTGCACAATTATCTGATTGGATATTAAACATCTGCCTTCTCTGTGTCGCTTGTATGCCTTTTCAAGAAGTGAGGGAGTCTTGGGCAGGTACTTACATTGTGAGGAGGTCATTCTTGCCCACAAATGAATTCAAATGAAAGATCAAATATGAAAGATGAATAAAATAATGGTCCTTACGTTGGCCAGGTGAGCCAGCTCGATCTCCAGGTGTGACTCTGTTATCCTGGGCTCTGGTCTCACTGTGACAGCAATGACTTTGGAGCTCACTGCCGTGTGGTTCCTGGGTGGAAAACAGAGTGATGTACACCATGAGATGGACACTGATTGGAAGTTGTGGCACTTAGGCACTGCTACATAAATACCGTGTGTTCGGTCCCACTTTAAACAAAGTACATCTTATAAAGGCTATATATAGCTTCATAATGGCTTCATGATCACTACATAAAGGCTTTATAAGCACTACATAAATGCTTCACAAATCGTACAAACCATATGACTAAACTTTATGTTCTGTCTTATTATAAGGGTATATGTCAGACAAATGCATTACAATCTCTGGGAGAGCGTTTACAACATGACCCCTCATTCAGAATGTTGATACTATTGATGCACATTCAGGTTCATCTGATATTGTCAATGTCCTTTAATGCAAAGAACAACACAAAATGTCACACCTCTCTGTGAGGCACTTGACAAACACACCTGCTGTGGCTCTGCAGGACAAGACCTGACACACAACATGACACACGTGAAGCAAGTCAACCCAAATACATGTGAACTGGAGCCCAGACAGAGCGAGAGGAGAGAAATTAGGCACTGGGGGGCCAACTTAGGCACTGGGGGGCCAACTTAGGGTGTGATTTCATGGTCCATTTGGTCTATCACAAAAGATTGAAAATAGACACGTCTGGAGGTCTGGCCTTTTCTACGTTAAATAAAAATGGATGACTTTCTCTCTAGAGAGGTAATGTGTTTTGAAACATAATAATACATTGTAGTTCATGAAAGGGTGACTTGGTAGAAAGCGGTCTTGGTACACTTCTGAGCCTGCCTCTCTTCTCACCTCACCTGAACTGCCCCAGAAAAAGAGAATGAAAGAGAACTACTCAAAAGGAAGTTAATTGGAGCCTTTCTACTTTTCCAGGTTCAGATCTACACTATGTCCTCTTTGCACTTCATTTGTCTTTATCTTCAAGGGAACGTGTGTCATGGGGTGGAGAACAGAGAATGTCACATTTCCTTTCCCTCTTTCATCTCTCTCTTTCATTTACCTCCTGGGGAAACAAAACAGTAGGTTGTGACACCACCAAACTGATACTACAATGACTGACTGGTTCAAATGACACCCTACTCCCTATAATATAGTGCACTACTTTTGACTGGGCCCAAAGGACTCTGGTCAAAAGTAGTGCTAAATGTAGGGAATAGTGTGCCATTTTGGTTTCTGACTGACAGTGTCTGACCTACAGTTCTCTAGGGAGGGTCGGAGAAGGTTCTAGAGCTCTCAGCTGGGCCCAAAGATGTTCCATAGAACGTCTGGAACTCTCTAGAGAGAAAGACTGGGTTCGATGTTTGATCCTGGGCAAGAACACCACAATCTGGGTCAGTCTGTCTGCTGTTTCCATAAACAGGCCACATTACTAAGTCAAATATGGATTTAGGACTGGATCACAAAGAAAACTAGTGCAGATACAACATCAATGGATGGCTTTTATAAGAGTAGAATATCAGTGACCAGAGGAAATACAATAACAATGGATGGCTTTTATAAGAGTAGAATATCAGTGACCAGAGGAAATACAATAACAATGGATGGCTTTTATAAGAGTAGAATATCAGTGACCAGAGGAAATACAATAACAATGGATGGCTTTTATAAGAGTAGAATATCAGTGACCAGAGGAAATACAATAACAATGGATGGCTTTTATAAGAGTAGAATATCAGTGACCAGAGGAAATACAATAACAATGGATGGTTTTTATAAGAGTAGAATATCAGTGACCAGAGGAAATCTATCTGCACTGCTAATGCTATAATTTCATCAGTGGATTATATATATTTGACTATATTTCCTTCAGGACCATCCTACAGTGGGCTAATGTATAGTTGTAGTGCAGCACTCCCAAGGAAGCTAAGAATAGCAAGATCATTTCTTTGAAAGGGTGGAGTTCCGTGTTGTTTGGGTTAGTTGAGACCGGGAACACAGAAACGGGACCCTGTGCGTAGATCACTGCTCTGAGGAGAGACTAACTGATGGCTGCATTTCACTTCAGGTAAATACTATTGCTGAATGTGTTATTTTATCTTATCTGCTATTGGTTTTCCTCTCAGTGTATGAGGACTTGTTGCAAAAGCTGTCTACTCTGTCAAAAGCAAGCTTTGTGCAACAGGAAAATACATCTGATTGTGGGTTGTTGTAGGTAACATCTCTAGCCAGCTAGCTAACATGTAGCCAGTAGCTAACCATCTAGCTATCCAGCACTGTACACTAGCGCTAACTAATTATGTGAGAGAAACATTAATAGCAACCCATATTGACAAAGGGAAAACATGTATTTAGAAAATGTTTGCTAATGAACAGAAAATGAAATATATAAATATCTCATTTGCGTAAGCATTCACACCTCTGAGCCAATACATGTTAGAATCACATTTGTAGTGACTGAATGTATTGATACACCATCTGAAGTGTAATTCATAACTTTAACATGCTCAGAGGGATATTCAATGTCTGCTTAATAAAATAAAAAAACATCTACCAATTAAGTGCCCTTCTTTGTGAGGCATTGGAAAATATCAATGGACTTTTAAAAAACATCTACCAATTAAGTGCCCTTCTTTGTGAGGCATTGGAAAATATCAATGGACTTTTAAAAAACATCTACCAATTAAGTGCCCTTCTTTGTGAGGCATTGGAAAATATCAATGGACTTTTAAAAAACATCTACCAATTAAGTGCCCTTCTTTGTGAGGCATTGGAAAATATCAATGGACTTTTATGGAATCTGTGCTGAATCTGTGTTTGAAACTCACTGCTGGACTAAGGGATCTTATAGATCATTGTATGTGTGGGCTACAGAGGTGAGGTAGTCGTTCAAAAATCATGTTAAACACTATTATTTCATATAGCTTTTGCTCGGGCATCCTTTTGTCTTTCACTCAATGCAAGAGATTCAAATTCTAGGCTTGTGTCACGAATGGCACCCTATTCCCTATAAAGTGTACTTTAGATCAGAGCCCTACATAGGGAATAGGGTGTGATTTCATACGCAGCCTTGCTCTAACTGGGTGAGAGCCTTGACGATACGTAATGACAGTAATGTCCAAACTGATAAACAGAATAACTAACCATATTGGAAACCAGCTTGAAAGCATAAACCAACCATGAAATATTGCTTGGTCATCCGTTGTCCCTTCTAATTTGTAGTATGAGAACATAATATGATTTAACCAGGATGGAGTTCAGATATTATGATGATTATTTTAACCCAATTTTGTGATGCTTCCTGAATGGTACCCTATTCCTTATTTAGTGCACTACTTTTGACCAGGGCTTTGGTCAAAATAAGTACATTATATAGGGAATAGGGTGCGATTTGGGACACAGCTGTGGTGTCATCCTCCTCAGCAGAAAGCAGAGATTAATTGTTGTTGATTCTGGGAGCAAAGCTTGTCGTTTTAATTCATGAAAAGTTACAGGGACACTTGAGTTGATCAGCTTTGATGGATTCTTTGATAATTGGCTTGTCATCTATGGATTACACGACTGAAAGATTGTATTCTACTACGATATTCTGAAAGAAAGCAATGCCATTTTTCCTTTTGAAGTATTGATGATGTTCTGGTAGAATGATGCATCATGGGAGTAATATGTCTGTTTTACCTCCACATCATTTTTGATCTACTGTATATAATGTACCTTGAGAAGGGTTTTTGTATCCTCGTAGGTACAGTAGTATGTATAGTGCAGTACTTAAAATGAGCTTTTGCAAGTACATATAGTGCAATGTAGAGGCCATTTCCTGGAAAAGCAAAGTGGAAGGAGTCTTTTATGAACCCTCCCTGGATAGCCTACACTACCTGTGAAATACTATTGGAGGATTTACACTCAGGCAGTGCAGCAGACACTTTGTCAGAGAATAAAGTTGACATCATATTTTACATCTCACTGCTGTCTCGCCTGGACCGTGTCCCAAATGACTACTTATTCCCTCTGTCTCCCTCTCCTCTGCTGAGAGACAGAGAGAGAGACAGAGAGAGAGACAGAGAGAGACAGAGAGGGACAGAGAGAGGACAGAGAGGGACAGAGAGAGAGAGACAGAGAGAGACAGAGAGAGACAGAGATAGAGACAGGAGAGAGACAGAGAGAGAGACAGAGACAGAGAGAGACAGAGAGAGAGAGAGAGGGAGAGAGAGAGAGAGAGAGAGAGACAGAGAGAGAGACAGAGAGAGAGAGACAGAGAGAGAGAGACAGAGAGAGAGAGAGACAGAGAGAGAGAGAGAGAAAGACAGAGAGAGAGACAGAGAGAGAGAGCGAGACAGAGAGAGAGACAGAGAGAACGAGACAGAGAGAGAGACAGAAAGAGAGCGAGACTGAGAGAGGAGTGACAGAGACAGAGAGAGAGAGAGAGACAGAGAGAGAAGGAGTGACAGAGAGAGAAGGAGTGACAGAGAGAGAAGGAGTGACAGAGAGAAAGAGAGTGACAGAGTGCTAGAGAGAGAGAGAGAGAGAGACAAAGAGAGAGACAGAGAGCGAGAGAGAGAGAGAGAGATGTTGATAGAGAAGATGTATGGTCCATCTTACCTTGGTGAAGGCAGCATCAGTCCCAGAGTCTTGTACAGGACTGTCCCCAGGATGAAAACAGGTGATCCATCCATGTCTGATGGGCAGAAGGAAATCAGTTTGGACAGCGTTGGTTACAGGACAGTTTAGTTGTGGTAGTGGTTGTACAGTGTCTTATGAATGGGCTGGCCATCTGAAAGATGTAATGAACCTTAATAATCTCAACAACACCACAGCGCAGGGTCAACAGATAGTCATAAACCAACATATCAGGCCACAGACACAGACTAACTCTTAATGATGGGCTTTATTTGGAGGCAGCGAAACAAGCCACTTCACAACTTTACTGCCAACAGCAATCAGCTAAATTGTCCTCAACAATGAACCATTGATAAAGGGTAAGGGATGGTCCAATGAATCTTTGCCTGTAAGGCAGTGGTCACTTCAAGAGGCTCCTAATCAATCACCAGACACTTCTGTAGAAATGCCACAAATAAAGGCTTTGCACTCCTTTTATGTATTTGTGTTGTGCTGTTTGTGGGAGGTGCACTTGATTCAGAAGCCCTGTGGGTGGTAGGTGCACTTGATTCAGAAGCCCTGTGGGTGGTAGGTGCACTTGATTCAGAAGCCCTGTGGGTGGTAGGTGCACTTGATTCAGAAGCCCTGTGAGTGGTAGGTGCACTTGATTCAGAAGCCCTGCGGGTGGTAGGTGCACTTGATTCAGAAGCCCTGTGGGTGGGAGGTGCACTTGATTCAGAAGCCCTATGGGTGGGAGGTGCACTTGATTCAGAAGCCCTGTGGGTGGTGGGTGCACTTGATTCAGAAGCCCTGTGGGTGGTAGGTGCACTTGATTCAGAAGCCCTGTGGGTGGTAGGTGCACTTGATTCAGAAGCCCTGTATACGGGTAAGAAAAGTGTTCCCATTTTGAACCATTTCATTATGCCTACGGCTCCCACAACCTCGGCCACAGCTAAGTTTGATACTAGCCTACATGAGATTTCATAACTCTTAAAACAATGACCAGAGAGAGACTGTCAACAGCAAATAAGTGTTTTTTTTATGAGCGAGTTCATGTCTAAGTTTATTCAGCACTGTCAACACTGTTATTATTCAACGCTACTACAAAGCATAAAACTTGCTTCTCCTATCTTCCACTTGCGCTGCAATGAATGAGTAACGATGTGTATCGAGAGCCCTGTGTTTTTATTATTATTAACAGCTTGTCCTCTATTTCAATATTGAGGAATATTTCCCTTTCTCTGGTCATAGGAACAACATGAATTTGTGCCTGAGGCAGATGCGGTGTGACTCGAGTTTCACCATCAGGTGGAAGACAGTGTCCCTTCTCTCTGGTCAGTCTCACCGGAGGAAAGGAAGGAGAGATCAGGTGGAAGACCGTGTCCCCTCTCTCTGGTCAGTCTCACCGGAGGAAAAGAAGGAGAGAGCAGGTGGAAGACAGTGTCTCCTCTCTCTGGTCAGTCTCACCGGAGGAAAGGAAGGAGAGATCAGGGACCGTGAGAGGAGGACCCTCTGCTGCTCTCTCCCTCTCTCTGCTGAGACTAATGCCACGTTCAAAACAAATAGCAGACTTCCGACTTCAGTGCGTTCAGGACAACTGGGAACTCTGAAAAAATCTATATCTGGTTAGAAAAAATATTTTGAATGGTCATCCAACTTGGAACTCCAAGTCGGAAACTCTGGCATCTTTCTAGGGCTCCGAATTTGTGACCTGAAAAGCACTCTTTATTTTCCCCAGAGTTCCCCCGAGTTGTCTTGAAAGCACCATGACCATCAGATGCAGGTACAGTACCATCAGTCTTGTAAAATAACATTTATGCGAGGCACTTTCCCAACTGCTGTCATGTCACCCCGCTCCTCCGCACACTCCACTGGCTTCCAGTCGAAGCTCTCATCCACTACATGACCATGGGACTTCCCTACGGAACAGCAAGAGGAACTGCCCCTCCCTACCTGCCTACCTCCCTACCTGCCTACCTCCCTACCTGCCTACCTGCCTACCTCCCTACCTGCCTACCTCCCTACCTGCCTACCTCCCTACCTGCCTACCTCCCTACCTGCTCATCCACTACATGACCATGGGGCTTCCCTATGGAACAGCAAGAGGAACTGCCCCCCCCTACCTGCCTACCTCCCTACCTGCCTACCTCCCTACCTGCCTACCTCCCTACCTGCTCATCCACTACATGACCATGGGGCTTCCCTATGGAACAGCAAGAGGAACTGCCCCTCCCTACCTGCCTACCTCCCTACCTGCCTACCTCCCTACCTGCCTACCTCCCTACCTGCTCATCCACTACATGACCATGGGACTTCCCTACGAAATAGCAAGAGGAACTGCCCCCCCCCTAACTTCAGGCTATTCTCTAACCCCAACCCGAGGTCTCTTGGCCCTCCTACCCCTACGGGAGTGCAGCTCCCGCTCAGCCCAATCCAAGCTCTTCTCTGTTCTGGCACCCCAATGGTGGAAACATCTTCCCCCTGAAGCTAGGACAGCAAAGCCCCCCCCTGTAGCTCTGACTCAGCAGAGCCCCCCCTTGTAGCTACATTATTGAGGGGAAATGTACTTTCTATGCCTGTGATATGTGGTTGTCCCACCTAGCTATCTTGAGATGAATGCACTAACTGAAATCTAATATGTTCTGAAAATAACAATATTGGCAGGCCAGTTATATAGCCAATATGCTGTGATAATGTGTATGGCCTACTGCACAAACCTCATTCCTACAAAACCGTTTTTATTAGGTTAATGGTCCGTTTTTTAAGTCATGTTTTTAAAAGAATCTGAGCGGTAGATCTCGGCTTGCTTTTTGACTGAGAAAATGATCTTGACTCAGAAAAGGTTGGTGACCACAGCTGTAAGGCAGTGAAATGGAGGCTGTCGACACCTGTTGGAGCAGTTCTCTGGATCTCTGCTCCAAATGGAACCCTATTCCCTACATAGGGCCCATAGGGCTCTGGTTAAAAGTACTGCACTATATAGGGATTAGGGTGCTACTTGGGAGGCTACCTGGATAGGTCTCCCTGCTAAACTTCTTGGCCACTCAGTAAGAGTGAGATGGTTTTCGGCATTGAGTTAGAAAATCAACTGCCATTTTTTCTCTCATTGATACAGTCCAGACACAACTGATTAAGCCAGTTAACCAAATTGTCTGTCACAGTCACTACACTCTGGGCTCTGCACTGGCATGGGTTAACAGGATACAAACATCAGAGGAGGCTGCTGAGGGGAGGACGGCTCATAATAATGTCAGGAACGGAGCGAATGAAATGGCATCATCATGGAAACCTTGTGTTTGATACCATTCCACTACTGCTTTAAGCACTTTGAGATTAAGGGAACTACAATATCTTTGGTTCTGCTCGTTTGCTAGGTCTCATTTACACAATTATTATCATAGAGTCATGGTAGATGTTGTCAATCACTGCCGTTGCCATTCTGTAGCTGGGTCATTCCCACCGTAAGGTACCATTCTGTAGCTGGGTCATTCCCACCGTAAGGTTCCTTTTCTGTAGCTGGGTCATTCCCACCGTAAGGTTCCTTTTCTGTAGCTGGGTCATTCCCACCATAAGGTGCCTTTTCTGTAGCTGGGTCATTCCCACCGTAAGGTGCCATTCTGTAGCTGGGTCATTCCCACCGTAAGGTGCCATTCTGTAGCTGGGTCATTCCCACCGTAAGGTGCCATTCTGTAGCTGGGTCATTCCCACCGTAAGGTGCCATTCTGTAGCTGGGTCATTCCCACCGTAAGGTGCCATTCTGTAGCTGGGTCATTCCCACCGTAAGGTGCCATTCTGTAGCTGGGTCATTCCCACCGTAAGGTGCCATTCTGTAGCTGGGTCATTCCCACCGTAAGGTGCCATTCTGTAGCTGGGTCATTCCCACCGTAAGGTGCCTTTTCTGTAGCTGGGTCATTCCCACCGTAAGGTACCTTTTCTGTAGCTGGGTCATTCCCACCGTAAGGTACCTTTTCTGTAGCTGGGTCATTCCCACCGTAAGGTGCCATTCTGTAGCTGGGTCATTCCCACCGTAAGGTACCATTCTGTAGCTGGGTCATTCCCACCGTAAGGTGCCTTTTCTGTAGCTGGGTCATTCCCACCGTAAGGTGCCTTTTCTGTAGCTGGGTCATTCCCACCGTAAGGTACCATTCTGTAGTTGGGTCATTCCCACCGTAAGGTGCCATTCTGTAGCTGGGTCATTCCCACCGTAAGGTGCCATTCTGTAGCTGGGTCATTCCCACCGTAAGGTGCCTTTTCTGTAGCTGGGCCATTCCCACCGTAAGGTGCCATTCTGTAGCTGGGTCATTCCCACCGTAAGGTGCCATTCTGTAGCTGGGTCATTCCCACCGTAAGGTGCCATTCTGTAGCTGGGTCATTCCCACCGTAAGGTGCCTTTTCTGTAGCTGGGCCATTCCCACCGTAAGGTACCATTCTGTAGCTGGGTCATTCCCACCGTAAGGTGCCATTCTGTAGCTGGGTCATTCCCACCGTAAGGTACCATTCTGTAGCTGGGTCATTCCCACCGTAAGGTACCATTCTGTAGCTGGGTCATTCCCACCGTAAGGTACCATTCTTTAGCTGGGTCATTCCCACCGTAAGGTACCATTCTGTAGCTGGGTCATTCCCACCGTAAGGTACCATTCTGTAGCTGGGTCATTCCCACCGTAAGGTACCATTCTGTAGCTGGGTCATTCCCACCGTAAGGTACCATTCTGTAGCTGGGTCATTCCCACCGTAAGGTACCATTCTGTAGCTGGGTCATTCCCACCGTAAGGTACCATTCTGTAGCTGGGTCATTCCCACCGTAAGGTGCCTTTTCTGTCTCCAGGAAATATCACTTCTTATTTACTGTCAAATGTGGATCCCAGAAGGAATTTAATATAAGTTCGGATGTCCTTTTCCTTAAAAACACAAACAAATCTTGAAAGGGACGTAGGTGTTTTTGCGATGTCCCTCGGTATTATTCATCATATTCCACGACAAATATAAGCCACAAAATAATAAGTATTTAAAATCCTTCTTCATTTATTTTATAGTCTTAGTTAAATTTTCTCTCATCAATAATGATTATTGTATTGATTATTATTTTATTAAAGATTATCTGAGTGACCCTTCCATTTCAGAAAAAGACCCTATTCTACAATGGCACCACATTCAGGAAGTGTCACCATTTCAATAGTAAGAAAACAA
Source organism: Oncorhynchus nerka (assembly GCF_034236695.1). Taxonomy (NCBI): domain Eukaryota; kingdom Metazoa; phylum Chordata; class Actinopteri; order Salmoniformes; family Salmonidae; genus Oncorhynchus; species Oncorhynchus nerka. The sequence goes on from NC_088405.1 coordinate 14,327,749, forward strand.
TGGTGCAAAGCTAAATAAATATAAACGCTCAGTTTTATCTATTTTTTAAAACATTTTTTCATGTTGTTAGTCTGTATGTCCCAGTATTACATTTCCACCCTGTTAGGCTAAATTAAAGAGAAAATTCCCAACATTTTTAAATATGTTAGATAGAGAAGTTCACTATTTTGCTAGCTCAATCTTGCTCCACATTTCCACACTGTTAGTTTCCACCCTGTTAGGGTTATGCACCTAACAGGTTGGAAAATGCACCTAAAAAAATAGGTGCCTGAGCTTGACCAATATGTTTTCCTGAAAATCAAACATGTCCTTTTTCTGATGGAATCGTATTTGTATATATATACAGTTATATAATTTTCCCTCCATAAGTTATGATGTCCATAAGGCACAGAGTAGGAATGACCCAGTTAGTGCTGGCATTAGAAATGGAATGCTGGGTTTACAGTTGTACACCACTAGATTCTAGAATGTTGGTCAAACTCCAGGCATTCTATTTTGATCAGTGGGGTCACATGATGGAGCAACTAAGGGGTCATTCTGGAGGAAGTAACTACACATAATCAGCCATGACTACTGGACATTTGGAAATGAACCAATTTCTTACTACACGAGTTTCAAATGCTGCTCAGAATACAGTAAAGAACATGGTTAAACAGCCTGAAGAAGAGTCTCCTTATCCTGCTCCTGCTCCACCTCCTCCTCATCTTCATCATCACCACTACCACCATATTCATCATCATTATCATCATCATCATTAGCACTACCACCATATTCATCATCATCATCATCATCATCATAATCATCACCACCACTAACCACCATAATCATCCTCATCATCATCACCACCACCACCACCATCACCATCATGGTTGAGTTACCTGCAGACTGTGGTAGAAAGATGCCCTTGGGGATAACCACCTTGTCCTCAGAGTTCCTGGCCCAGTCCACCATGCCTTTACGGCCCTTCATAGGGAAGTTGATGTCAGTCATCACAGACAGTGCCGGGAGCCTCTGGATGCTGGCCACTGAGGGTGACAAAACAAGGGAGGGAATTAGTTCTGTTAGGTTTAGTTCATGTTGCATAAAATCTTGCAGTTTACTTATAGACAAGAAAGTTAGACAGATAACAAAACAATTACACCCAGGAAAGGAATACATGAACAATATTATATTTAGCCATTTACAGGGTATGTGGTCCACACATTATCACAAAACACTATTCAATTCAAAGGCTTTATTGGCATGGGAAACATGTTTACATTGCCAAAGCAAGTGAAATAGATCATAAACAAAAGAGAAATAAAACAGTAAACTTTACACTCACAACGGCATTAAAGGAATAGAGTGACGTATCCTGTATGAGTGACAGGCAAAGGATGCTTCCTGACTTTCAGAAATCATCTATATCCTCTCTTCTCTTCTCTTGATAAAACCTCAGTGCTTTCTGAGGCTGTTGCTGCTCCACAGAATATGACTTCAGCCTCCAGACACACTCTCAGTTCCCACCATGTACTTGCTAACTTGTAAATAGTGTGAAGTTAGGTTCACACACTGAGTGTCAGAAAGACAGTGCTGTAGCACAGACCTGGGTTCAAATACTATTTAATATAAGTTCAAATACTTTATATGGGTTCGATTGAGCTTCCCTGGTCTAACGAACCAATTTAAATGTCCCCAAACTGCAAACCCCACCCATCTGGCACCCCAGGCAGACTCAAGCAAAGGCTCAAAGTATTTGAAATATTTCAATTTAGTATTTGAACTCAGGTCTGCTGGAGCATCAGTGCAATGTCAATCTCCATCACCCCATATGCTGATGGAACTCGTTAACAATCAGTGCTTCATTTGAGCCGGATCCTACTTTCCCGGATCCAGTACCGACTTGAGAAAGAAAAGACTGTTTTCAATATAAACATGTGAATAAAAGGGATCAGAGTTCAGTCCCGTTGCCTCATCCCTAATTCTCCTGCTCCTGAAAATAAACATCATGTGACCAGTTGCCTCATCCCTAATTCTCCTGCTCCTGAAAATAAACATCATGTGACCAGTTGCCTCATCCCTAATTCTCCTGCTCCTGAAAATAAACATCATGTGACCAGTTGCCTCGTCCCTAATTCTCCTGCTCCTGAAAATAAACATCATGTGACCAGTTGCCTCGTCCCTAATTCTCCTGCTCCTGAAAATAAACATCATGTGACCGTTTGCCTCGTCCCTAATTCTCCTGCTCCTGAAAATAAACATCATGTGACCAGTTGCCTCGTCCCTAATTCTCCTGCTCCTGAAAATAAACATCATGTGACCAGTTGCCTCGTCCCTAATTCTCCTGCTCCTGAAAATAAACATCATGTGACCAGTTGCCTCGTCCCTAATTCTCCTGCTCCTGAAAATAAACATCATGTGACCAGTTGCCTCATCCCTAATTCTCCTGCTCCTGAAAATAAACATCATGTGACCAGTTGCCTCATCCCTAATTCTCCTGCTCCTGAAAATAAACATCATGTGACCAGTTGCCTCATCCCTAATTCTCCTGCTCCTGAAAATAAACATCATGTGACCAGTTGCCTCATCCCTAATTCTCCTGCTCCTGAAAATAAACATCATGTGACCAGTTGCCTCGTCCCTAATTCTCCTGCTCCTGAAAATAAACATCATGTGACCAGTTGCCTCATCCCTAATTCTCCTGCTCCTGAAAATAAACATCATGTGACCAGTTGCCTCGTCCCTAATTCTCCTGCTCCTGAAAATAAACATCATGTGACCAGTTGCCTCGTCCCTAATTCTCCTGCTCCTGAAAATAAACATCATGTGACCAGTTGCCTCGTCCCTAATTCTCCTGCTCCTGAAAATAAACATCATGTGACCAGTTGCCTCGTCCCTAATTCTCCTGCTCCTGAAAATAAACATCATGTGACCAGTTGCCTCGTCCCTAATTCTCCTGCTCCTGAAAATAAACATCATGTGACCAGTTGCCTCGTCCCTAATTCTCCTGCTCCTGAAAATAAACATCATGTGACCAGTTGCCTCGTCCCTAATTCTCCTGCTCCTGAAAATAAACATCATGTGACCAGTTGCCTCGTCCCTAATTCTCCTGCTCCTGAAAATAAACATAATGTGAAAACGCCTATTTTCAGCCCCAACCTGATATTCTAAGAATTCATTAGTGTTGTGCCAGCCCGGGATTACGGTTTGCACAACATTATAGGCATGTTTGAGAGCAAGGCGTGACCGGTGCTGTGGTGAGAGAGAGAAGCACACCTGTATCTCACACAGAACTAGGATGAGATCCCCTTTCTATGATCGCTCTCCCTCTCTCTGCTAGACATGAACCTGCGACTCTCATCTCTCCAGCAAGGCACTTAATCTTAATCAAATAGAATCAAAGCTGTGACAATGGTGCTGGAGGAGCTGCAGTACCTCTGATTACCTTGAAATAAATTAGCCAAGTTATAGAATTACTGCTGTCAGTTCAGAAAGAAATGAAATACTACAGAATACTACACCAGGTGTAGGACTATAATTTAGACACAGAGGATTAATAGCTTCTTTAAAAAAATAGCCTAGCTGTGGATTGTGTTCATGTAACCCAATCACAAAGCATATAGAGATCGAGGTTGTAACCTCATATAAATATCTGGGAATTTTAATTGATGACGGCCTCTCTTTTAAATTGCATATTCAACAACTTGTAAAAAAATTGAAGCTGAAATTGGGATTTTATTTTAGGAATAAGGCCTGTTTTTCTTTTGAGGCCAGAAGGAGGATAGTATCAGCTACATTTATGCCTTTACTAGACTATGGGGATATTTTATATATGAATGCTTCCGCTCAGTGTTTGAGATCAATTGACATTCTTTACCATGGCACTTTGAGATTTATTTTAAACTGCAAAACCCTTACGCACCACTGCACTTTGTATACCAGGGTTGGCTGGCCTTCTCTAGTCACTCGTAGGCTCAGTCACTGGTATACCTTTATTTACAAAGCCATTTTGGGTTTACTACCTTTTTATTTGTGCATTTTTATTGTTCAGAAATGTGGTGGGTACTCTCTTGGTTCGCTGGACTTTATCCTGCTAACTGTTCCAAATGTCCAAACTGAATTTGGTAAAAGGGCTTTTATGTACTCTTTATTTATTTATTTTTTGAATTTGACCCCTTTTTCTCCCCAATTTTGTGGTATCCAATTGTTTAGTAGCTACTATCTTGTCTCATCGCTACAACTCCCGTACGGGCTCGGGAGAGACGAAGGTTGAAAGTCATGCGTCCTCCGATACACAACCCAACCAAGCCGCACTGCTTCTTAACACAGCGCCATCCAACCCGGAAGCCAGCCGCACCAATGTGTCGGAGGAAACACCGTGCACCTGGCAACCTTGGTTAGCACGCACTGCGCCCGGCCCGCCACAGGAGTCGCTGGTGCACGATGAGACAAGGATATCCCTACCGGCCAAACCCTCCCTAACCCGGACGACGCTAGACCAATTGTGAGTCGCCCCACGGACCTCCCGGTCTCTGTGCCATCGTCTTGGAACACCTTACAATCTACTTCATATCAAAAGCTTTCACACATGACTGTAGACACTCAGACATGAATGTAGACTGTACAACACTCAGACATGACTGTAGACTGTACAACACTCAGACATGAATGTAGACTGTACAACACTCAGACATGAATGTAGACTGTACAACACTCAGACATGAATGTAGACTGTACAACACTCAGACATGAATGTAGACTGTACAACACTCAGACATGAATGTAGACTGTACAACACTCAGACATGAATGTAGACTGTACAACACTCAGACATGAATGTAGACTGTACAACACTCAGACATGATGGTAGACTGTACAACACTCAGACATGAATGTAGACTGTACAACACTCAGACATGAATGTAGACTGTACAACACTCAGACATGAATGTAGACTGTACAACACTCAGACATGAATGTAGACTGTACAACACTCAGACATGACGGTAGACTGTACAACACTCAGACATGAATGTCTGGTGGTACTACAGTCTGATGGTACTATAGTCTGGTGGTACTACAGTCTGATGGTATTACATTCTTATGGTACTACAGTCTGATGGTACTCCAGTCTGATGCTATTACAGTCTGTTGGTACTACATCATGGTGGTTCTACAGTCTGATGGTACTACAGCATGGTGGTTCTACAGTCTGATGGTACTACAGTCTGGTGGTACTACAGTCCGATGGTATTACATTCTTATGGTACTACAGTCTGATTGTACTGCAGCATGGTGGTACTACAATCTGATGTTACTACATTCTTATGGTACTACAGTCTGATGGTATTACAGTCTGGTGGTACTACAGTCTGATGATACTCCAGTCTGATGGTACTACAGTCTGATGGTACTACAGTCTGATGGTACTCCAGTCTGATGGTACTACAGTCTGATGGTACTCCAGTCTGATGGTACTACAGTCTGATGGTACTACAGTCTGATGGTATTACAGTCTGGTGGTACTACAGTCTGATGATACTCCAGTCTGATGGTACTACAGTCTGATGGTACTACAGTCTGATGGTACTACAGTCTGATGGTACTCCAGTCTGATGCTATTACAGCATGGTGGTTCTACAGTCTGATGGTACTACAGCCTGATGGTACTACAGTCAGATGGTACTGCTTGAGGAAACTCCTTGACTTCCCTGCCAAAGCAAATTACATCGGAATCTGGGATCATCAGTGACCGAACTGAAATTTGTGATGTTTTTAATAAGCATTTTTATTTCTGCTAGTTTCCTTTTGAAAGAAAAAATGGCCAACATGATCCTGACCGGTCTATTGTTTCAGTCCCCCGGCCTTCAGCTGATGTGGAAAACAGTAAGCCAGTTTTTAATTTTCAAAAAGTCACAGAAGATGAGGTCTTATCTACACTATCTGCTATAGGTTCTAAAAAATCATTTGACGCTGACAAACTGGATCCATATTTACTCAAGTGTGCGGCACCTATTATTGCTGGTGTAGTGACGCATATTTTGAATCAAACATTTGTTGTAGGAAAGATTCCTAAATCTTGGAAAACAGCTTTTGTTATACCACTCCTCAAGGAAGGCGATGGTTGTGAGTTGGATAATTACCGGCCCATCTCTAAGCTCTCCTGTTTGGCTAAACTTCTAGAGTCACTGGTGAATAGGCAACTACAATCTTTTTAAACTGTTAACAATACTCTTTCTAGTAATCAATCTGGCTTAAGACCTAAACACAGTACTATTACGGCCACTGTACGTGTTGTAAATTATATTACTAATACCCTAGATAATAGAAAGTACTGTTTCGCCTAGTTCATAGATTTATCTAAAGCTTTTGACACTGTAGACCAAGCGATACTTTTGGGTAAACTGTCGTCAATAGGACTGGGATTGGATGCATGTCGTTGGTTTCATGACTATCTAAAGGATAGAAGTCAGGCTGTTAGAGTCGACGGCATCCAATCGGAGCCATTGGAGTTGGTTAAAGGGGTCCCACAAGGTTTTATACTTGGTCCATTAATGTTCACTCTCTACATGAACAATATCGGTGATGAGATAAGTGTCAAATTCATTTATATGCTGATGGCAATGTCATGTACTCTATTGCTTCAATGGCTGACCAAGCATTATCACTATTGGAGACAGATTTTAATACAAAGGTATTTTATACAGCTGAAACTTTTTTTAAATGCAAAGAAACCACATTTTATGATTTTTAATAAGTTCAAAAAGTTGGTTGAAAATACACTTGCACTTAGGAGCTTAGATGGTTCTCGAATGAATCAGGTCTCTGCATATAAATACTTAGTGACATGGTTGGATGATGAACTGTCTTTTAAAATGCATGTTGATGAACTTTGTAAACGGCTAAAAATCAAGGTAGGCTTCCTCTATAGAAACAGGACATGTTTGTCCTATACAAATAGAAGACAATTTGTGCAAAGCTAATTTTATGTCTGTTATAGATCATGGAGATATTATTTACATGCATGCTACGGCATCAACACTTAAATCGCTGGATGCTACTTATCATTGTTCACTTAGGTTTATTACGGGTGCTAGCTACAGAACTCACCATTGAGTTTTATATCAAAATGTGGGTTGGACTTCGATGTCCATGAGACGAGAACAACATGCTCTCGTGTTTGTCTATAAAGCACTTCTGAATAAGCTACCTTCTTATATATCATCACTCATCAATATTAGAATTAGAATTCCTAAAACCAGGTCTCAAACATGGATTACACTTGAGGCCCATGTGGTTTCCACAGAGTTGGGTATGGCTGCCTTTTCCTGTTACGCTCCTTGCCTATGGAATAGCCTGCAGACTAAACTTCAACTTGGGACTCTTGCTCAAGTTGCTCATTTTAAATATTTTTTGGAGCATTTTTATTTTTGTATTCCTTGTAACTGTTTTGGGTAATGCAAGTTATTGTGCTGTTAGTAGAATAACCTGTTAGTAGAATAACCTGTTAGTAGAATAACCTGTTAGTAGAATAACATATTAGTAGAATAACCTGTTAGTAGAATAACCTGTTAGTAGAATAACCTGTTAGGGGAATAACCTGTTAGGGGAATAACCTGTTAGTAGAATAACCTGTTAGTAGAATAACCTGTTAGTAGAATAACCTGTTAGTAGAATAACCTGTGTGTAAATGTAATAATCTGCTGCTGTATTTTCTGTGTTATCTGTGATCTTTTGTTTGTCTTGTGTAGTTTCTTAATCATTGTACCTAACCTGTATGTGTAACATGTATACGCAAGGCCCAGCTGTAAAAGAGAGCTTGGTCTCAGTCTGTTTTCCTTGTTGAAATAAAGAGACATCATGGTGGTTCATCATGGTGGTTCTACAGTCTGATGGTACTACATCATGGTGGTTCTACAGTCTGATGGTACTACAGCATGGTGGTTCTACAGTCTGATGGTACTACATCATGGTGGTTCTACAGTCTGATGGTACTACAGCATGGTGGTTCTACAGTCTGATGGTACTACATCATGGTGGTTCTACAGTCTGATGGTACTACATCATGGTGGTTCTACAGTCTGATGGTACTACATCATGGTGGTTCTACAGTCTGATGGTACTACATCATGGTGGTTCTACAGTCTGATGGTACTACATCATGGTGGTTCTACAGTCTGATGGTACTACATCATGGTGGTTCTACAGTCTGATGGTACTACATCATGGTGGTTCTACAGTCTGATGGTACTACAGCATGGTGGTTCTACAGTCTGATGGTACTACAGCATGGTGGTACTACAATCTGATGTTACTACATTCTTATGGTACTACAGTCTGATTGTACTGCAGCATGGTGGTACTACAATCTGATGTTACTACATTCTTATGGTACTACAGTCTGATGGTATTACAGTCTGGTGGTACTACAGTCTGATGATACTCCAGTCTGATGGTACTACAGTCTGATGGTACTACAGTCTGATGGTACTCCAGTCTGATGGTACTACAGTCTGATGGTACTCCAGTCTGATGGTACTACAGTCTGATGGTACTACAGTCTGATGGTATTACAGTCTGGTGGTACTACAGTCTGATGATACTCCAGTCTGATGGTACTACAGTCTGATGGTACTACAGTCTGATGGTACTACAGTCTGATGGTACTCCAGTCTGATGCTATTACAGCATGGTGGTTCTACAGTCTGATGGTACTACAGCCTGATGGTACTACAGTCAGATGGTACTGCTTGAGGAAACTCCTTGACTTCCCTGCCAAAGCAAATTACATCGGAATCTGGGATCATCAGTGACCGAACTGAAATTTGTGATGTTTTTAATAAGCATTTTTATTTCTGCTAGTTTCCTTTTGAAAGAAAAAATGGCCAACATGATCCTGACCGGTCTATTGTTTCAGTCCCCCGGCCTTCAGCTGATGTGGAAAACAGTAAGCCAGTTTTTAATTTTCAAAAAGTCACAGAAGATGAGGTCTTATCTACACTATCTGCTATAGGTTCTAAAAAATCATTTGACGCTGACAAACTGGATCCATATTTACTCAAGTGTGCGGCACCTATTATTGCTGGTGTAGTGACGCATATTTTGAATCAAACATTTGTTGTAGGAAAGATTCCTAAATCTTGGAAAACAGCTTTTGTTATACCACTCCTCAAGGAAGGCGATGGTTGTGAGTTGGATAATTACCGGCCCATCTCTAAGCTCTCCTGTTTGGCTAAACTTCTAGAGTCACTGGTGAATAGGCAACTACAATCTTTTAAACTGTTAACAATACTCTTTCTAGTAATCAATCTGGCTTAAGACCTAAACACAGTACTATTACGGCCACTGTACGTGTTGTAAATTATATTACTAATACCCTAGATAATAGAAAGTACTGTTTCGCCTAGTTCATAGATTTATCTAAAGCTTTTGACACTGTAGACCAAGCGATACTTTTGGGTAAACTGTCGTCAATAGGACTGGGATTGGATGCATGTCGTTGGTTTCATGACTATCTAAAGGATAGAAGTCAGGCTGTTAGAGTCGACGGCATCCAATCGGAGCCATTGGAGTTGGTTAAAGGGGTCCCACAAGGTTTTATACTTGGTCCATTAATGTTCACTCTCTACATGAACAATATCGGTGATGAGATAAGTGTCAAATTCATTTATATGCTGATGGCAATGTCATGTACTCTATTGCTTCAATGGCTGACCAAGCATTATCACTATTGGAGACAGATTTTAATACAAAGGTATTTTATACAGCTGAAACTTTTTTTAAATGCAAAGAAACCACATTTTATGATTTTTAATAAGTTCAAAAAGTTGGTTGAAAATACACTTGCACTTAGGAGCTTAGATGGTTCTCGAATGAATCAGGTCTCTGCATATAAATACTTAGTGACATGGTTGGATGATGAACTGTCTTTTAAAATGCATGTTGATGAACTTTGTAAACGGCTAAAAATCAAGGTAGGCTTCCTCTATAGAAACAGGACATGTTTGTCCTATACAAATAGAAGACAATTTGTGCAAAGCTAATTTTATGTCTGTTATAGATCATGGAGATATTATTTACATGCATGCTACGGCATCAACACTTAAATCGCTGGATGCTACTTATCATTGTTCACTTAGGTTTATTACGGGTGCTAGCTACAGAACTCACCATTGAGTTTTATATCAAAATGTGGGTTGGACTTCGATGTCCATGAGACGAGAACAACATGCTCTCGTGTTTGTCTATAAAGCACTTCTGAATAAGCTACCTTCTTATATATCATCACTCATCAATATTAGAATTAGAATTCCTAAAACCAGGTCTCAAACATGGATTACACTTGAGGCCCATGTGGTTTCCACAGAGTTGGGTATGGCTGCCTTTTCCTGTTACGCTCCTTGCCTATGGAATAGCCTGCAGACTAAACTTCAACTTGGGACTCTTGCTCAAGTTGCT